>NC_137812.1:39756580-39841580 GCF_963921795.1 Nannobrachium achirus | reverse complement strand
GTTTTGGTTGAGTCCCAATGCTCTGGTATTCTGCCACTATGCACGGTATGCTCTGTTTAGGGCCAAATAGAATTCCAAAATCTGCTCTGGATTTTGATTGATTCTTTCCAATGTGTAAAGTAGTCTACTTTTGTTTTCTTTGACATTTGGTTATAGTTCAGTACAGCGCTCTGGCTGCTGGATCTGCTTGTCGTCACTGTCGGGCAGAAACCTCGTATCTCCAAGTTTCAAATGTGTATGTTTTTTTCCCCCCGTAAGGTAAAGCCCTGCTTCATCATACAAGGCTGTCACACAAAAGTAGCGAAAACAGCAGATCTACAAGCACACAACGCCTCACAGATCATCTGTTTTCACTAGTTTAGTTAATGTTTTAAATGATAAATACAAAATAAACGGTTTTGGACATGGTTTCCACCTGACAATTGTGTTTATGAGCTGAGTCCCAAAACCGGATGGCTGACGGGGCATCTCTCTGTAGGGTCTCTCTGTTGGTGACAGCTTTGTAATGGAGTGTGTCTGGGTCACTTTCTTTTAGGTGGTTATGAAATGTAAATGTTCTCTTTTGAATTTAGATCATTAATGGGTATCTTTGCCATTCTGCAGATGGCCGCCCACCCATAGAGCCGGGGTCCTACTGAAGTTTCTTCCAGTTAGGGTGAGTTTTTCCGTTGCCACTTTTGCAAGATTGCTTGCAAACAATATCAGGTTTTATTTCTAATATGTAAAGTGTCTTGAGACTACTTGTTATGATTGGCACTATAAAAAAAGAAGTGAATTGAAATCTAATAGTTTCCCAAGTTGACCCATATGCCTCACAGTCATGAAGGGAAATAGTTTCCAATATTTGGAGCCAGATTTGTGGTGCTGGAGGCTGGGTCTTTTCTTTTTTGCATCATAACTTTTTGTCTTGGTCATATTCACTTTCAAGGCCCTTTCGAGATCTTTCTCTATCTCTCTCACGCGCGCACACACACACACAAGCACGCACGCACGCACGCACGCACGCACGCACGCACGCACGCACGCACGCACGCACGCACGCACGCACGCACGCACGCACGCACGCACGCACACACACACACACACACACACACACACACACACACACACACACACACACACACACACACACACACACACACACACACACACACACACACACACAAATTGCTTCAATGTCTTGGGAGGTTCTTGGTTTGATCCCCAGTTCCTCCTGTCTTAGTGTTGAAATGTCCTTGAGCAAGACACAGAACCCCAAACAGCTCCCGATGAGCAGGTTGGAGCCTTGCATGGTTGCCTCGCTCTTCCGTCGGTGTGTGAATGTGTGTGTGTGTGAGTGGGTGAATGTAAAGCACATTGTAAAGCGCTTTGGATAGAGGTGCTAAATGCACCATTTACCATTTTACAGACACACCACTTCTGAGCTAAAATGTATCTCTCGTCTGCCTATGAATTTCAAGGTATAAGTGATAATGCCTCATCTTGCAAATCCATCAGCTTCCAGGCAGAGCAATGCGTGACTCAATTATCACTTTGATAACAAACGGCTGCATAAAAGCAAAATGTGTTCCTATATTTCCCTTTTTTTTAAACCCGCTCTATTCACACATTTACTCTTTGTTCCCTGTCACTCTCTCCACCTCTATTCTCTCCCTTTCCCCCTTCTCACTTTCCCCCTTCTGCTTCAAAATGCTAGCATGAGGAAAACAAGCTCCCTTTCCTCTTTTAACTCTCTGCTGACACCCATTCTCATTCTCCTCTGTCCATTCTTACAACTCTCAATTTCACTCTCAGTTAATCAATTCAAAGGGGCTTTATTGGCATGAGAAAACTTACCTTTAAATTGTAAACCCAAATTAAAAGGGAATAAAGAAAATGTGAAAACAGAGCTGCATGTTTTTGTGTTATATTGCAACTTAGAAGAAATCTATCTCACAAAACAATAGGAATTGTGCACCGCTGTCAGAAATAGACACACAGATGCTGATCTGTGTGTACAGTGTTCTGACATGACGCTCTAGATGTCCAGCAGAAGGTTGTCCTTCATTTCATCCAGTAGTTTGAGACGGATTCGTCTAACTCTATAGAAATAAGTAACTTAAAGGTGCTGCTGTATAGGAAAGTAGCTTGGGATCTCTCTGTCTCCCCCAAACTCATGTTTGTCCTTCCGCCCCTCTTTTCCTCGCTGGAGGGTCTTTTACGCAAACACCCTTTTTACATAAACACAGACAAACTTGCAGAGGTTGCCCCCGTGGTTCAAGAGCAGCACAGCTCAGCACAGTTCTCCAGAGTGCTGAGTGTAGCGTGCAGGAGAGCCTGTGTTTGGCTAACTCCAGCTGATGTGCCCTCAGAGGTGTAAATCACCAGTAACCAACACTCCATTCAGGGGACTGGCACAATAGTGTGACAACACACTCATTCACCCTCTTTTTTTCACCCCTGCCCTCCTGCTATTCAGTTTTTTTTCCTCTCCTCCCTCACTCTCTCCCTCTCCAACTCTTTCTTTCTTTCTTCTCCTCCAGCCCCACTAAATACCCCCCCCCTCCACACCCCCCACCGCCTCCACTATTCTTGCCCCTGCTGTGGTTTTGTGTGGTGCAGGGGCTAACAGTTTCCCATGCACCTGCCTAATCGTGGATATGTTCACACACACACACACGCACACGCACACGCACACGCACGCGCACACGCGTACGCATATACACACACGTGCGCACACACACACACACGCGCGCAGGCAGGCAGGCAGGCAGGCAGTCACACACCTGTGCGTGTGTATGTGTGTGTGTATGTTGTGAGAGCCAGGGAGGGGAACATCACTTCTGATTGGTCCTGACATTTCAACAATCTTTTCTTATTGGCCATGGCACTTTCAGGGAGTGCAGTTTCACTCCCTATCTGCTGGGTGCTAAGGCAGAGATAAAGAGTTTAATACACACCACACACACACACACACACACACACACACACACAGACACACACACACACACACACACACACACACACACACACACACACACACACACACACACACACACACACACACACACACACACACACACACACACACACACCAAGAACACCAGCATTGACTGTCAGACACAATCACCTCAAACTATCCTCTCCGTCTACGCAGTAGGTAGAAAGGAAAGAGTAGAAAGGAAATAGGGGGATTGAGGTGAGAAAGAGAGAATTGAAAGAGAGAGAGATTGAGAGAGAGAGAGAGAGAGAGATAGAGAGAGATAGAGAGAGAGAGAGAGAGAGAGAGAGAGAGAGAGAGAGAGAGAGAGAGATGCCAAGCGGTGATTTATGACCTAAAGAGACAGATTAACTCCACTGGCTGCCTAACTGGCCCTGAAACAAGCTGAATTACAGCCCAGACCAGGGAGGGGGAGAGAGGCAGAGAGACGGAGGGAAGGAAACCAAAAGGTCAGAAGTATACAAGGATTGAGAGACAAGAAGGCAGGGGAGAAGGAGACGGGGGACAGGGAATGGAGGGATGAAAAGGGCAGACTTAAAGAGAGGAAACAGGACATTGAAGAGCGCTGGGAGGACAGGCAGTGGGATAGTGCTTGCTGTGGATGTCACCAGCTGGCATTTCTCTCATGTGATCTCCGGAGCAGCATCCACCTGTGTGCATCGTCTCATCAGCTGCACAGATTTGAGCCGTTTCAACTGCTCCATGTGAGGAGGAAACTCAAGCCAGGGCCACCGGTTTGAGACAGGTTGGTTAGTGACTAGTCTCACGTAGCCAGACAACAATTCCACAATCTCCGAATGCTATAGAGTCTGGAACTACAGCTCCTGAACGACGAGTAATGGAAACTGGCATTTCCGTTCAAGAAAATATATTTTAAAATGTCATTTCTGCTAAGCAGCAAGCTAAATGTGAGACGGAAACGGAAGTGAGGAGGAGGCTTTACTTCCGCATTAACCGGTTACTCATCATTATTCTTAGTCAACAGTCTGGCCACGCGAGACTAGTCAGTGACTAGTCTTGTGTGGCCAGACTGTTCACTCCGCGATTTGCAAATGCTCCCGTCATACAGTTTGGGGCGACGGAGGTCTAATGATGAGTATCCGGATAAAGCGGAAGTGAAGCCTCCTCCCCACTTCCGTTTCGTTTTTAACATTGCGTGCATTTATCCTTATATAAATAAAAATCATTTAAGCATATTTAGCTTGCTGCTTAGCAGAAATGACATTTTAAAATATATTTTCATGAACGGAAATGCCAGCTTCCATTACTCGCCGGTCAGGAGCTGTCGTGTTTATGAAAAACATGTTTAATTTGCAATGTCACGTTAAAGAGCAAAAGTGCAACATCCGGTGATGTTTCTGATCGGTGGTGTTTATGTTACCATGTAAATGTTTTCACTTCCTCTCCGCGAATGTCACCCGTGTGTCTCTACTTCCTTGATCCTATAGCCTGGAGACACGATCACAATCATTGCCGAAAATCACTAGTCAACTACAGGCTAAACGATCGTTTTGGCTGTAATCTTTGGAACAGTATGCACAATGGCTCATGGGAGAAGTAGTTCCTTCAAAGAATACATTGAAGACTCTAACAGGAGCACTCATTGATCCCCACTTTGACTATGGAGTGCCGTGCACGCATGGTACCGTGACGCCTCAAAGGCCCTAGGAACAAGACTCCAAACGGCCCAAAACAAACTAATTAAGCTTCTGCTTAAACTTCCATCTCAGGCTCACCTTACCGCTAATCACTTTCTAAGCGTGGGGCGGCTCATGGTAGCTGACAGACTGACAGAGTACAGCATCTTGCAATGGGCCTGGGCGGGGTTGCACCAGCTGTTACTAAGTTATAACGTAGCCTAGTTGTAACGTAAATGGCTTCTAAGTCAAGACTTACGCATTACTAAAATGTCAGGTGTTGCACCACACAAATTAGTTCTTACGTATCTCTAAGTAACAACTAAATATTTACACCACCCCTTGGGCAGCACTAAGTCTTTACTAAGTAACCTATGAGAGTAGAGCAACTTCACTAACGTGGCAGACAGCATTATATCGGCTATTTAATTAATTCAACAATGAAACGACCCATCTGTTTAAAACATATACATTAAGCCCTATATACATTTCGGCCATTTGAAAATAGCCGATCTACAAGCTCACGATGTGTCTGCTATTAATAGAGTATTTCTATATTGCAGGATTGATACTTTTTTAATTCATTTGAGTACTTTTCAACCACTGCATATACAGCACAACAGCGAATTGAACGGTGCGCTCTCTTCCCCTGTGTCTCCAAATATGCGTTGCCCTGCGTTACTTCACAACGGGGGAAAATGTATGATGCCAATATAATTTGTGATACAATCCGTTTGCAGGGCAGTGCGCTGCGCAGGGATGCGCTCGCCCTGTGCACGCATATCAGTGACTTGTGTACAGTACTGCACATGCCAGTGGAGAGACGGAGCTCTCTGTTGACAAAAGACGATACAAGCTTTATTTCCTTACTAGAAACAGTTCGCTTTCATTGGATTCGGGAGCTATGACGTCATTTTATGCGACTATACATTACTTTAGGAACAGTCTACGCATTACTAGTTACGTTATGCCTTAAGAAGTCGTGGTGCAACACCTGTTAGTAACTCACTTAGTTACAAACGAACTAGTAGTTACTAAGCCTCTAGTAAGGACTTTACTCCCTAACTTAGGGCAGAACTTACGTTCTGGTGGTGCAACTGGCCCCAGGTGTACAAGATATACACACTTCACTAAGATACCCATGTACCGGTACCTGACTAAATACTTCCAAAAACTCACAATTACAACACCAGAGGCATCTCCACAGATCAGGTCCAGCCCAGATTTGGCACAAAAAAGGAAATCCCTACTTTCCTTTAAAACAGCACTAAAATGCCACTTAGCCACACTGCTACTCAAAACTGGTAAATGAAAACAAAGCATATCCTTACCTCCCCTGACCTTTCTATTGTAAATACCATTTATTTTGCATTGTTTTTCTGATCTTCTGCATACTGACTGTCTGTCATTCAATGTTACTAGACCTTACCCGTTCGAAGATATGTGCTCCAAAATATGTGCATATGTGGGAGCATCATAATGTAAGGAGCAGCTCATGGAGGAGTGTATATTTATGATGCAAATAATTTAACAGCAAATTTAGGTGAATAGAAGTATGAATGCGCTTGCTCCACATAGTTTTTTCATAGAGAGAGAGAGAGAGAGAGAGAGAGAGAGAGAGAGAGAGAGAGAGAGCACATTCCTAACTGTGAGAGAGGGGTGTGTGTGTGGGGCTACAGATCCCATGGCCTGGAGGAACGGACCGTAACCATGACAACAGGCAAAGAAAACGCTAATAAACAGCTTTAATTTGGGAGAAATGAAATTCGGGCTCCGTCAGCGTTGGTCTAATGCTAATGGCCAATACCATGTGAACTTTGGGATCAGTTGCTGAAGCGAGTGAATAGATAAACGTAGATAAGCGTGAGCGTTAGAGCGTTAGAGCGTGAGTGAGTTTGGAAAATTATATGTTTGATATGATTTAAAAAACTGTACCTTTTCCTATGCAAACTTCTAATAAAGTCTTCAATCAATCAATCAATCAATCACTTTTAAAATATGTAGGCCTACACAACCGTTGCCTTTTTTTGAGGGTTTACCAAACATGTTTTTGAACAGAATAAAATATTTTATGGTCATGGCTCACCAAAAGCCTCGCTGGCTTGATTCTGTTAATATATTATCGTAAGAATGTTCTGGAATGTCTGTGGAGAAATCTTTTGGAATTTCTATCTGTGTAAAAACATGGCAGCCACTATTATGCTCTATTTATAGTAAAACAGTGGTTGCACAACAGATTACCTACAGTATAGCTGAAGAAGAGGAGAGTCAGAGGGAGAGGGAAGAAGAACAGAAGGAGCCAAAGACAGAGATGAGCACATCTGGATGAAATACTACTCAAATCAATCACGCACAGGCAAATTCATTACCTCTATACACATCACGTTATGCAGTGTCTGCAAATGTTACCCTCCTTCAAAATGTAATCAGGGACCACTTTATCAAGGGTGACACACACACGCGCGCGCATACACACACACGCACATGGACGCACGCACACACTTTCATTTGAGAAAGCCTAGCGTTTGAGGCACTGTCTGTATATCACACTGTTATCAGACCGTTTTCACAGATCAGATTGAAGGTATCCTAATACAGTGCCACTGATTCCCATTCAAGGTCAGCGACCAAACTTCATTTAAGTTGCAACACGCGTTTCCTCATGTTTTATGACCTCCGAGTATACAGTAGCAGCTTGGGATTCAGTAGTGAGTAGGGATGGGACGATATGAACATTTCATGTCACGATTATTGTGACAAAAGAAATCACGATTTACGATATTATCACGATAATCAAAATCCATTATCCTGGGGCGGAACATTTGCCAACAAATAGCCGATCTACAAGCTCACAACGCGTCACAACGTGACGCGTTGTGAGCTTGTAGATCGGCTATTTTTTGGCAAAGACATTTGAGAGAGAGTGAAAAAAGACAAGTGCGTATATTTATAAGTACCTTTTACCAATTATAGAGGGTTTAAGTGGTATCAGATATGCAGCTCGTCAAATAAAAGGTGAATTGATCCCAGTGCATGACGGAGCACGATATCACGATAAAATCTCCACGATAATGATTATCGTAAGTGTTTTTTTATCACGATAAACGATAATATCGCGTATCGTCCCATCCATAGTGCTGAGTTGCTGTTGCTTGAAGTGTTCAACGTGATGTATGCCAAAAAAAGAAAAAACATAATTATTGACTGTATAATCATTTTTCCACAATTAAATCATTGTGTTAGTTAATTACAGCTGGACACAGGAATCATATGTCCCAGCATAATTATCTGTGGGTCTGCTGATTGAATTGATGTTTCTAATGAGCTTTTCTACACGCCAATCACAGACATGCTCACAACCTTGGCGCCTCAATTTCCCAAGCGGGATCTATAAGGGTCTTATATTATGATCTCATCTTATTTAACCTCTACCTATATTTCGTTGAACAATTGTCCATATGTGGTCGGACAGTCCCCTATGTTTTTCTCTAGGCTCTACACCAGTGGTTCTCAACCTTTTCAGGCTGTGACCCCCCAAATGATCATATTTTAACTGGTGACCCCCCATAATGACTAGCACTAAGAGTTGAGGCATTACATTTTGTATAACACGGTTCTATCGTGAAAATAGCAGATCTACATGCTCACAACGCCTCGCGTTGCGAGGCGTGAGCATGTAGGCTATTTTCACAATTTCTGCCTCTAATATTTGACAATTTGTCCAATGTTTAATTTGTAATTTTAGAGGCATTAAAAAGTCCTTAAATTGTCACTTTAGAAATGTGCAGATATCCTCTATAAACTCAAACTTTATGTTGGTTTGTTTACTTGTTGAGTGAGAAAACAATGTTGCACATTATAAGTTAATCATCTGGGGACCCCCCAAAATAATTTGTGACCCACAGGTTGAGAACCACTGCTCTACACCATATCTCTCTGCCGAAAATAGCCGATGTGCTTAAGCACACGTACTGTATGTGTCATGTCATGACACGTTGTATTTAAAGCTTAACTATATACAACTAGTGTAGACAAACAAATATGGTGTGTTGTTACCTCTCCCGGGTTGTGAGCTTGTATATCGGCTATATCAGCTATTTAACTGTGCAGATTTGACTATCTTCACCAAATATTCACCTGCTATGACATGCCCAGAATAGGGATGCTAGGGTTAATGTGGGTAAATATGGCTCCCTCCTACTCTGGATCACTGCTACTCCAATGCTGCCTCGCACACAACTGCTGCTGCTGCTGCTACTGCTACTGGCAAGACATGTCTCCAACTCTCCTTCACACCAACCATTCTAGTTCAGAGTCGGGCAAGGCTTAAAGGTTAAACTGCCATGGGTATACACTCTGTATACCCATGGGTGTGTTTCAGCATTGCATTGCCTGATTTAGTTTACTGTAGAGTGCTGTTTCGCTAATTCAGGAGCATCTTAATAGCAGAGCCATCAGTGCCATATGCATACCATATGTTGCAATGTTTACATCTAATCTATGACATGAGTGTTCCTGACTGAAATATACTTTTGATGATTTTTTCCCCCTCTTAGTGACATGTACAATCTGACTGAGGTAACTACAGCTAAACTGGATTACGACAATACAATCGGCTTAATCTCAGAAGAATAATAACTCTAAACATTATAAGACCATTAACAATGTATTCAATAATGCTAGGGTTTCCGAGGCTATATGCTACTGTAATATATTCACTACATGCCCAAAATAACTCAGTTGAAAGTGGTTAATTACTGAGATAGGACAGATGTTGACCTTTATTGCCTAATTCACCACTGCTTATCTCAAGTTATCGAACATCAAAGGACCAGACTGAAGCAAACTGAACCTGATGCAATATCCATGATAGATGGCTTCCAATGGTCGCATCCTGCTCCGGTGTCAGATGTCAAAACTTAGTCACACTCAGCACATTCCTCCCATCTTACATCAGTGGTCAGCCCTCTTCTATGTGTCCGAGGTCAAACTGTACCACACAGGGGTGTCACACCAAATGCTGGGCCCTGGGTACAAGGATTCACTCACATTTTGTGCTTTAACTGTTGAAAAATAGCAGATCTACAAGGTACGAGCTTGTAGATCTGCTATTTTTGAAAAATCGTAACAATTTGTCTGAATATTTCAAATCCTTCTAAGGTTTTCTAAAAAACCTATGTTTCTATGTCAGTGGTGCTCAAATATTTTCATGTGAAGAACCCCCAAAATGATATGTATTTGGCCACGGACCCCCATCTCAAAATATTTAGTTCCAGGGACCCCCCAGAAGCAAAAATTAAGTTACAAATGTTCGCTTAAAAAGTACATAATATTCAAAGATTTGCTCACATTTTCACGACTTTTCAAAAATAGCAGATCTACAAGCTCGCAGTGCGGCACTGAGCTATTTTAGCTATTTGTCAATAGCTAAAGACAAGTATAAAATAATGAAGGCCCCTACAGCTTGGGCCCTAGTAACTCGGTCCCACCCCCCCCCCCCCCCCCCCCCCCCTGTGACACCCCTGGTACCATACCATCTGAACACAATGTAACATTCTTTAGCTTTCTCATTATGTCGTAACTTTATCTTTTTATCTTGACGAGGAATGAAGTAAATGGCTCTGTTGGTGGATATGTATAGCGTGAATCCAGAACAGAAGCACACTATTATATTCCATGTCAGCACATGAACCCACCCCCATCCCCTCCTTTGGCCTCTCAGTCAACTAAACTAGAGCAAACAAATGACACGGACATGGCCATAAACACAAGCAGCCACCTCTCAGGAGCGCTCAATAAGAGCTGTTGACAAATTAAGTAGCTGTCGACCAATCGCCCACCGTCCTGTTAATGTCCCTCAAGCTTATTAACTCACTGTTTTTATTATTATCTTCTGCCATATTTTACGCGCACGCACGCACACACACACACACACGCACACGCACGCGCACGCGCGCACACACACACACACACACACACACACACACACTGCTCATCCCTCTAAGTGGGTGTGTGTGTGCGTGCGTGTGTGTGTGCGTGTGTGTGCGTGCGTGCGGCTGACTGTCTGTGCGTGAGTTATGCGACCGGTCGCTAATTGCAGACAAATCGCTTTGCTGCACACAATCATTCGTGTGTTTTTGATGTTTAATTTCACCAGTTGATTACTGCCGGAGTTTAGCGCCGCCATTCCTCTTCCTGCAACGCCACCGGGACGACTCATCCGTCTTCCTGCGCTCACGCTGCTACGCATACATAATGAGCTCGCGCTGACGAACACAGGGACGGATTTCATAAATCATGCTCTTGTTTGTAACAGCTTTTCTTTCTTTCCTCGTCTGTCTTTCCCATTCAATTAAAGTAACAGAGCCGGTTCTCAGTGCTGAATGCTTCAAGACGCCACAGTGCAAGAACATTATCATTGTCCTTTTCACTTTGGTGACACATTTCGTAACCTTTCTTCTAGTGTCTGCCCACTAACGCCTACCAAAATCCCTTCCAAAAAAATATGTTTGTCTCGCCTTTTCACTTTTTATGGCTGTTACAGGAGGTGAAATCTCGCTCTTTCGACGACTATGAGCGTCGGCAGGTTAGCTACTCACTCGCATCACGGTTACTGAGATTAGGGTTAGGGTTAGGTTTAGGCATAGAGGTTAATATTCGCCCATGTCGGCAGGTTAGCATTTCACCAGGTTTAGCGACCGGGTCGCTAAATCGAGCGACCGGGTCGCTAAATCACCGACCGCGCCGCTAAATCGGCCGACCCGGTCGCTAAATCTACTGACCTGCCTGCAGTTTTAGGTCGGTAGATTTAGCGACCCGGTTGGTACATCTAGTGACCCGGTCGGAAGATTTTGCGCCCCAGTCGGTCGATTTAGCGACCCGGTCGCTCGCTTTAGCGGCGCGGTCGGTGATTTAGCGACCCGGTCGGGAGGTTGCGTCGGCAGGTTAGCCTACTGATCGAGGTAAGGTTACTGAGGTTAGGGTTAGGGTTAGGGTTAGTAGCCCGGTGGTCGGTGGATAAGCGACCACCGGTCGGTGGATTTACCTACCCGGTCGGTGGTTTCAGCGTCCCGGTCGGTGGTTTTAGCGTCCCGGTCGGTGGTTTTAGCGTCCCGGTCGGTGGTTTTAGCGTCCCAGTCGGTCGATTTAGCGACCCGGTCGCTGAAAACTGCCGACCACGTTGCGACCCGGTTGTAGGTCGCTAAATGATCTCGCCCTCTCTCTGGTTTCCTCCGCCATCGGTGTATGAATGTGTGTGTGGATGAGTGAATGTAATGCACAATCTATGTAAAGCGCTTTGGAATAAAGCACTATATAAACACACCATTTACCATTTACCATTTTTAGCAAGATTGAAAACAGTACGGCAGTACAGAAAAAAGCAATGCTAAAAGAACTAGAAGAGAAAATTTCTAAGAAATTTTAAGTGTGCCTGCAGCTTGCTAAGTCTGTGCAACCTTCTGTAGCGGTTGGTGTTAGCATTAGCGTTATTTCATTTGACGCAACCCGCGTGTCTGTATGACAAACGGTTCACGAGATCAAGGGTCACTTCCTGTTTGGTGAGGGGCACTTCCTGTTTGGCGAAATAGGCCCCAATTAAGGTCATGGACGATTAATGAATTAAAGCTGCAAGCAGCGATGACCAGGCCCTCGCAGCTCTACCCACGTCACAAGGCCAGCAGCCAATCAGAAACCAAACAGGAAGTCAGCCATTTCGACTAATTAGTGGCGTTTTGGAGCATTTTTGGCCGTTATCACGGGTCGCACTTTAACGACAGTTTTTTGAGAAAAAATTGTTTTGTGAGAAAAAAAAATTGAGAAAAAAACTTTTTTGAGAAAAAGAAATTTTGAAAAAAAAATTGAGAAAAAAAAATCTTGAGAAAAAAAAATGTGAGAAAAATATTTTTTGAGAAAAAAATAATTTTGAGAAAACAATTTTGAGAAAAAAAATTTGAGAAAAAAAAAATTGAGAAAAATTTTTTTTGAGAAAAAAAAAATTAGAGAAAAAAATTGAGAAAAAAAATTTTTGAGAAAAAAAAAATTTAGAGAAAAAAATTGAGAAAAAAAAAATTTGAGAAAAAAAAAATTTTGAGAAAAAAAAATTGAGAAAAAAAAAATTTTGAGAAAAAAATTGAGAAAAAAAAAATTTGAGAAAAAAAAATTTTTGAGAAAAAAAAAATTTGAGAAAAAAAAAATTTTGAGAAAAAAAAAATTTTGAGAAAAAAAAATGGAGAAAAAAAAATTTGAGAAAAAAAAATTTGAGAAAAAAAATTTTTGAGAAAAAAAAATTTGAGAAAAAAAAATTTGAGAAAAAAAAATTGAGAAAAAAAAAATTTGAGAAAAAAAAAATTGAGAAAAAAAAATTTGAGAAAAAAAGAAAAGGTATGACACCAGCCGCAAGTCTGTACGACAAACGGTTCATGAGTTATAGAGGCACTTCCTGTTTGGTGAAGGGCACTTCCTGTTAAAGAGGGGGCGAGGCTTAATCAATTACAGCTCATCCCTATTGGTCGGAAAAAGACCAAAGTTGTGTGAGCATTTTACATTTTAAATGACGTTGCTAGGCAAAAGTATGGCAGAGTTATGTGGCGCCAAAGTTTCTGGGTTTTTTTCGGAGTCCCCCATTCAAAGTCAATGGAGTTTTTGGGCGTTGTTTTTTGCGAATTACATCGCAATCGTAAAGCGGATCGGAAAGAAAAGTAATAGCACACCATTCCCGGCCGAGCCGCACATTTTGATGTATATATTGCGGGGGTGGCGTAAATCGTGCGGCAGTTATTACGTGCCGAAGTTTCCCCCATTCTAAGTCAATGGGGTTTTTTGGCGTAGTTTTTTGCGAATTACGTCGCAATGGTAACGCGGATCGGAAAGAAAAGTAATAGCAACCTATTCCCGGCCGAGCCGCACGTTTTGATGTATATATTGCGTGGGTGGCGTAAATTGTGCGGCAGTTATTACGTGCAGAAATTTGTGGCGAAACTATGGACTTAATTAATTAATTAAGTATGGCGGATTACAATAAGTGTTTTGCCATTGCGTTGCATGGCAGGCACACTTAATAACAGAAAAGAACACTTCAATAAATCCCCAAGTGTTTTTCCACTGTAGGAGGAATAGAAGGCCTGGAAGCTAAAAGCTGTACTCACAATCGTACAATAAATGCACGGAATCTTGTTTCCAGAGAACCGTTCAACTGACCGACCAATTGTAACAAATGTACTGCTTGTCTTGAAAGGCTAATTGTGCAATATATAAACTAATTTACAGGTACATTTTCTGACCCCCAAAAAGGCTGGCATGCATATTGTCGTTGTCGAGTCGAAACCTTGTATCTCCAAGTTTCAAATTTGTAAGTTATTTCGCAAAGTAAAGCCCTGCTTCATCATACAAGGCCGTTGCACAAAAGTAGTGAAAACAGCAGATCTACAAGCACACAACGCCTCGCACCGCGAGGCGTTGTGTGCTTGTAGATCGGCTGTTTTCACTAGTTTAAATCATTTTTAAAATGATAAATGCAAAACGAACGGTTTTGGACATACAAGGTTTTCACCCGACAACGACGATATACAACCGTAAGAATTACGTAGAAAAACAAATCAGATGTTTACCATCCGACGTTTTTATGCCGTAATGCATAAAGCAAAGACTGTTACAATGGTGCTTGGTGTCCTCAAAAGATTTACTGCATTGATAACATTGTTTACACAGCGCTTGATATTTCTGCATTGTTAAATGGAACCAGTGGCCTCAGTGCTGTCCCTTTTACTGTATAGTGGTTCTGACAGTGCACATCTGCTGGTCTGATAGAGACTCTCATATCAGCCACCAGGCATGCACAAAGATGCTGTAGAGATGCTGACGATGTTAAGTGTCACACGCGCACTCGCACAGACCCACACACATGTATGCGCACGGGCACACAAACACTATGCATGTAAATGAAAAATGCAAGCGAAGCTTAGCATTGGTTTAACCCATTTAGTCCGAAAGGCAGATTCTAAAAGCACCTTCTAAAATCGGAATTAGGTTTTCTGAAAAACTTCAAATATTTATTCTAGAATGACCTCAAATGTATGTTACACCACCAAAAGGAGGATTTAAAGTTACTAGGGATGGGACGATACGCGATATTATCGTTTATCGTGATAAAAAACACTCACGATAATCGTATCGTGGAGATTTTATTTATCGTGATATCGTCCTCCGTCATGCACTGGGATCAATTCACCTTTTATTTGCCGAGCTGCATATCCGGTACCACTTAAACCCTCTATTGGTAAAAGGTACTTATAATATACGTACTAGATACAGTAATTGTTTCACTCTCTATCAAATGTCTTTGCCAAAAAATAGCCGATCTACAAGCTCACAACGCGTCACAACATGACGCGTTGTGAGCTTGTAGATCGGCTATTTTTTGGCAAATGTTCCGCCCCAGGATAATGGATTTTGATTATCGTGATAATATCGTAAATAGTGATTTCTTTTGTCACAATAATCGTGATATGACATTTTCATATCGTCCCATCCCTAATGGTTATACATACAGGGTTTCCCGGTCTAAACGGCTTAATACAGTTTTTATTACTCAGTGCTCTCTGTGATCGGAAAATAAATTCAGCAACCAAATTGATTTATTTGTTTTCATCCCTCGCTCCGCTGCTCCCTCCCTCTGCGTCACAGATTGGATTCTCATATAAAACAGAGAGATACACATTTTTACAGCCCCAATGTAAAGACATGTTCAGTAAAATAGCTGGGGAGGATCGTCTGCAAGTGTGTTCCCATTTAAGTTCCATTTTCTTTTTGCCGGATGCTGTCTTGGCACTAAGCCTTCCGTGACCTTTTCTTTAAAAGATCCTCCTCCAGGTTGTATTAAGAGAGAAAGAGAAAGAAAGCGTTCTCTGGTGCTGCTATAGTGCCTCTCAGGCACATGCACACATAGACATCAAAGGGGGCTTGAGCCCCTGCCCTTTTATCAATCTATAAAAAGTGCCATCTCCAGACCATGAATGCAGTTTTCACTATGGTGAAAGAAATGCAAATGCCCCCTCTTTCCATGCCATACCTGAAGGCAGTATTCAAGAGAATTGCCTTGTCCAAACTCTCCTGAACTTCAGAAATGTGTAGAAATCAAGCATCGAAAATAGCCGACCTCCAAGCTCACACCTTGTTGTGAGCTTGGAGGTCGGCTATTTTCGATGTTTTTGCCAAAAGGCCCTTTTATAAATGTCAGCCCCTGCCTCTCTAACATTCTCTGCACGTCCCTGGTGCCTCTGCTCCCCTCACATTTTGTCTGCTAACAGGTCCAGTCTCGTCAGCTGAATAAATAGCACCTTCCACTGCCCCTATTCAACGCACCCCGCGGCCACATAGATTCAGAGTTAAGACGTGTGTTTGTGTATGGACGTGGGCCGATCGATATGAGAGAATGCGTCCGTGCCTGACTGTGTGGGAAATATATGGAATGGACGGCGTGTGTGTTTGTGTGCGGGCATGCGCCTTGGCATTCCAAATGATGTGGTAAATAGCTCGCCCTTGGCATGGAGGAAATCGTTGTTCGATCCTTTAGCGAGGCCAGCGCGCCTTGAGGCTCACCATTAGCCATTTGCTAAGCTAAAAACAATGCAAATACGGGCCCAGGGTCAAGCTGAGAATCATTAACAGCCACTCAGCCTCTTCAATTATAGAGCAGGTGATGCATGGTAGCACTGAGGGGATGCTTTTACACCAACTGACTCCTCCATAAGCCTGCAGTGCATGGCACTCTCACTTACCCAGCAGGGGTCAAGGGAAGTGCATGACACCGGGACTACTCTGGGGTTGAGACACTGACACTGCAGGCTATACTATTATGTGCCTGAATGCTATTTATGAGGTCCATGCCGTGCTCCCATTTGATAATTGTTGATTCTGGCATTACAGAGGCCAGTTTGAGTATATATCTGGACACGGAGGAGTAGACTGGTAGTTGGAGACTATTATATAGGCCAGAATACAGCCATTTACTCAGTAATAGCTCAGTAGGAGGCCCCGTCACTTGAGGCCAAAGGAGGAATATAAGCACATACAGCTTTACTGTAGCTCAAGGCCCACAGTCCATCATGACGGCAGTCGGTATTGACCACACTCCTCAAAATAAGACTCCGGGCTTTCTTTTCTTTCGCTTTCTTTCTTTCTTTCTTTCTTTCTTTCTTTCTTTTTTAAAATCACTCTATTACAACAACAGCAACAACAGCCAAAACCTTCCAACATACTTTCTTTTTTGTCTGTCTGTCTGTCTGTCTGTCTGTCTGTCTGTCTGTCTGTCTTTCTCTGTCTCATAAATGCATATAAATAAGTACAATAAAACAAATATACAGAAACACATACTGTACGTTCATCAAGTGCCCATGTCGATGAATGAAAGTAATATCAGAGTGTGTGTGTGTGTGTGTGTGTGTGTGTGTGTGTGTGTGTGTGTGTGTGTGTGTGTGTGTGTGTGTCCGTCCGTCCGTCCGTCCGTCCGTCCGTCCGTCCGTCCGTCCGGCACCTTTGGCCAGGTCGCTGCCTTAAAAAGGCTAAGCCCCTCCCACTGGACCGCACCCATCCTGAATCGATTCCACGATATAAATAAAGCAGTCTCTTTATGTCCAAAGACATTACAATTCATACAAATTTAAAGACTCACATATCTCAAATTCATCACATCAATGCAGTACATCATATTAAAAGGACCCAATTTCCCACTTTACCCAAACCCACAGGTGGTTTAGCTTTCAGGCAATTAAGTCTAATTGAGCACAGTGCTTGACATACTCCCTACAATGGAATCAAAAAATCAATCAATCAATCAATATATCATTACAAACAAATCAAACATTTCTCTCCCTGTAACATAAATACAGTACAGCAAAAGGGGAATTGCCACATCTACAGTCATGTGATCAACATGGATCTGTCTGATTTTCCATATTCCATCCTGATTGTCTAAGATTGGCTTCCAACGTTTGCAGGATTGGATCGGATTGAACAAAATGCTTTTGCAATTTTGGTGAAATTGTGCACGCACATTCCCACTAGGTCAGTGCCCAGTATCTCTATAGTAACAAGATCAAGACGGGTCTGTCTGATATTTCATATTCCATCCTAGTTGGCTAACATTGGCTTCCAAAGTTTACGGGATTCCATTTTGAACAAAATGCCTCAAATCATGAACGTAGCTTGGGATTTCCGAGAAATTCGGCACACATTCCCACTGGGTTGAGGAACAAATGCCACGCTTTTCACAGTGGCCTATTATAGCGCCACCAGGAGGCCACAATAACCTACCTGACCTGGTGGAGACCTGTGCTCGGAACAGCGCTGCTTCTAGTTTCCGACAGGAATTAATAGGATTGTTGGCCTATGAGAGCATTGAACCGAGACCTGAGAGAAGGAGATGCAAGAGCAAGAGAGGAGGAGAGGAGGAACGACAGGAGAGGAGAACCACAGTGGACACCACCTATTCATCACCCTGCCTCCCTCCCTCCCTCCCTCCCTCCACAGCCAAGGAGAAAGAGAGCTAGAGAGAGAGAGAGAGAGAGAGAGAGAGAGAGAGAGAGAGAGACCGACAGAGAGAACAATATAGAGAGAGACAGAGAAAGAGAAAGAGAGGCAGAACAAATACACTTATCTCTATATTATACTTCATTGTCCCCTAGGGGTCTGATCTATCCATGATCCACTCCCTCTACACAACATATCCCTTCGGTGGAAATAGGCAATGTACAGGCAACTTGACGCATGGTGTTGTGGTCTTGTATATCTGCAGTTTTTGCTGTGTTCCCCTGTTAACAACAGGCATAGCAGTGGCGGCCATTTTGTGGTTCCACAGATAGAAAGCCCATTCATTTTTTTCACAGAGATTTCCCAAAACATATTTATATTAGGTTAGGATGAGGGAAGGGGGGACGTGGGGTGTGGATGAAGGGGCGAGGATGTGAGGACGGGAAGGTGCGGATGAAGGTGGCGAGGATGGGAGGTGTGGATAAGGGGGCACGGGTGAGTGAGGGGGGCGTGGATGGAGGTCGAAGCCCTGGGGGAGGACGAAGGACGAAGCCCTGGGGATGAAAGGCAAAGCCCTGGGGGTGAGGATGAGGAGGGGAGGAAGAGGGTCATGACTGCGTAGGCTCTCCAGGGGGCAGAGAACCGTGAGTATTTGGCCTGGGGTCCGAAGACAGAGGCATCCTTCCTGATAGTCGTCAGTGGACAGTGGACACTCTCCAGCACTTTGAGATCAAAGAAGACTGGAAGAAAAGGGGAGGCAGGGAAACGAAACACACGAATGACAGGTAGACCATTATAGACTCCTCACTTACTGTAGGTAAAAAGTTAAACATGGCAGCGAAGCCACAGAAAGGGGTTTGATCTATGGTACCATGGCAGATAAGTCAAGGGAGGAGTTGTTGTCATGTGAGGAGGAGGAGTTGACTTTGGGTACCATGGCTATCAATCAGGGTGCATGTGTTACCTGAGGAGTGAACCAGGAATGGAGAATGGAGCCTGGGAGTAGAGTGAGGGGAAAGCAGGGTGAATAGCAATCTTATCGCTTGAAGGCTTAGTCTTCCTCCTAAACATATGTTGTACCAACTCAATTGTTTTAAAATTTCCACTCGATCTTGGTTTGACTAACTTGATTTACAATATAGGACACATTTTCGTGACTGCAAAGATGAAACAAATGTGAGCGGGGGGCACATCTGCTTTAGAGTCTGCATTTTTTCAGCGCTTCCGTTGTACAGACTGGCAGAGGCATTTGTAAATTGTGAGTCAGTCTGTGGAGCACTTGAGTTCATCAGAGATAACCTTATAGGGAATAAGTGACTCCAGTGTAGCTGAGAGAGTGCAGTCAGCTGGACAAGGATTTGACTCCAGACAAATCAGTCAACATGGAAAGGTAGTCGAAAATTTTAAAAGACAGCAAACAGTACTCAGAGAGGAAACTAAAAATGAAATTGATGTAGTGACAACCAAGAACAGGAAACACAATCTATTTTACTATGTTTGTTTATTTGAGAGGGATGGGATATATTAATGAACAATGCAAATCACGGTGGCGCATTGGTTAGCCCTGTCGCCTCACAGCTAGAATGTCCTGGGTTCGATTCCTGCCGGGAGACGTTGTGGGTGCTGGGGGTGTGTTCCCTCCTCCGCGTCAACAGCGCCCCAATCTGAGTTCCCAGAGGTTCTTTTTTTCGCCACTAGGGGGGCGAGAAGAACCTCTGGGCCAAAACTATGATATTCCTGGCCAGGAAGTTGTCCCAGGCTCAGAATCTGAGCCTGGACAATACAGGAAGTAGAGCCCTGTGCAAACCTTCACAACATTCAGAATAGAAACCAAACAACAACACTACAACAATATGCAGCCCATGTTTCAAGGTGAATCCTCCCAGACTAACGGCGCCCACACCCTAGGTGTGGTTGGCGATAGGGCCTTTCTGTGTGGAGTTTGCATGTTCTTCCTGTGTCTCATGCAGTAATCCTGGTCTGGTCTCTATACTGCCTCCCCGTGGCCAGCCGGGGTGCCTGATGGAGGGGAAAGGAACTGTTTGGAATAATGTGTTCCTTCCACGCGCTACGTCCAAACTGGGGAAATCCCCACTGTCAGGTGAAAAGAAGCAACTTGGACTACTCATGCATAGAAAGAAGCATGAATTCCGGACTTTTACTTGTAACAGGGTATGTCTACATTCCAGTATTGATGCTTTTACTGTTGTTGCAGGTGAAGGAGAGAGAGTGGAGGTTAAAGGACACTTAAAACGCTCTCAACAAAAGAGCTCTGTGTGAGGGATTTAAGTCCCAGGGAATGCTGCTGTTACCTAGGAGAGAGAGGAGGAATGTTGTTGTCACTTGGAAGAGAATGCTTTCAAAGGACCGACTTCATTAGAAATATGTATTTTTCTCTTTCCTTCAATCTACTGCTTTGTGTGTGTGTGTGTGTGTGTGTGTGCGTGTGTGTGTGTGTGTGTGTGTGCGTGCGTGCGTGCACGTGCATGTGCGCGTGAAAGAGATATTTATCCCTTTAATAAACTGTGATCATCAACTGGTCAATACACAGTCAAATGTTATGATCTCCAACTACAAAATTAGTAATCAAATTCTCTATCTATCTTGTTCTCCACAACAGTGCGTGCTTGTGTGTGTGTGTGTGTGTGTGTGTGTGTGTGTGTGTGTGTGTGTGTGTGTGTGTGTGTGTGTGTGCGTGCGCGCGCGCGCAGGCGCGCGCGCGCGTGTGTGTGCGTGCACGCGCTGCAGGGCATCCACAGTGAAGGCTTTTTATGCTCGCAAACCAATTTAGGCCCTGAAATGAGATCTAAAGTGCCGTCGCACTAAGATTTTGGTAATTAATTGAAATGAGCTAAAATAATGATAGCTGGGAGTGTAATATTGATAAAGCGCGGTGTATTTCTGACAGCTGCGGCACACTGAGCTGTGGCCAAGGGAGATTTAAACTCTCCGTGTGCCTCCTCAGCACGCCTTGACTTCATGGGTTATGAAACATTCTGTGGTTATACAGTATGTGGGCTCAGGTCTATTGATGTCTCTGTACAACCTACGGAGAGAGAGAGATGGTGTATGTGTGTGTGTGTGTGTGTGTGTGTGTGTGCGTGTGCGTGTGCGTGTGCGTGTGCGTGTGCGTGTGTGTGTGCGTGTGCGTGTGCGTGAGAGAGAGGAATCAGAGGGAGAGAAAACTATTAAAGAAATGAAATAAGGCTAATACGATTCTGACGTTTAAACACTCAGGCTCTATTTCAAAAACTGTCAAAACAGCCGATCTGCAAGCTCACAGATCTGCAAGCGCACAGATCTGCAAGCTCACAGATCTGCAAGTGCACAGAGAGAGAGAAAGAGAGACAGAGACAGAGACAGAGAGAGAGAGAGAGAGAGAGAGAGAGAGAGAAGGGGGGGGGGTTCTATGGGGTTCATGTGGGTCCAGACAGGTCTCTCTACCACCAGAGGGGTGATAAATTGCACCGCTAAGAAGAAGGGACACCTGTCAGCCTGCCCACTACCAACCAAGGCCCACTGCACGGACACAACATATGCGTGTGTGTGTCTCTTACAAAGACTGCAGCATACCCTGCCACCAAACACACACACATTTATGCACGCAGCACACACGCACGCACGCATGCACCCACACACACCCCCACACAAACAAATGCACACCAACACACACAAACAAACACTCACACAAACTAGAGACTAGCAAGTACACATGCAGATACGTTACAAATAAGCATGCAAACGCGTGCGCGCACGCACACACACACACACACACACACACACACACACACACACACACACACACACACACACACACACACACACACACACACACACACACACACACAAGACAGCGCAATGCATTGCAAAATACCTGTTTGATTATGGTGGCCAATACCATGAACTGTTGATTCCCTATAGAGCATAGAGCCTTTGGGCTGTGTGTGTGTGTGTGTGTGTGTGTGTGTGTGTGTGTGTGTGTGTGTGTGTGTGTGTGTGTGTGTGTGTGTGTGTGTGTGTGTGTGTGTGTGTGTGTGTGTGTGTGTGTGTGCGTGTGTGTGTGTGTGTGTGTGTGTGTGTGCGCGCTTGTGCGTGTGCACGTGCGCGTGTGCGTGTGCGTGTGTGTGTGTGTGTGTGTGTGTGTGTGTGTGTGTGTGTGTGTGTGTGTGTGTGTGTGTGCTTGAGAGAGAGACAGAGCGAGAGAGAGAGAGAGAGAGAGAGAGAGAGAGAGAGTCCCTTCCGCAGGGCTTGCCTGATGTCGTAGGCTCGTAGCTAGCAGTGAAAGTGAAGAAACACAATGGCATGAGGGCTGGCAGTTAATGGCATTCTGCGCCTCTCTTACTCTGACTCCCTGTATAGAAGGACTCATACTTACTCTGACTCCCTGTATAGAAGGACTCATACTTAGTCTTACTCTGACTCCCTGTATAGAAGGACTCATACTTAGTCTTACTCTGACTAGAAGGATCGTGTCGCGTGGCAAAGTATAATAGATCTATTTGAATAGATATGCTATTTGCAGAGGTGCTCCAAGGTTATTTTCAACAGCAATGTTTTCAGAAAGGATCTGTATTAACTTTAGAAAACATTAAGACGCCTCAGGGCGACAAGCGAGGTTGCACCATGTCTTGGCCATCTGGCCAGTGATGTATATCGGACCAGTTACCCATATCTGGAGACCCCTGGTACGCATATATGGAGATCCATGTACTGTATATGGAGATATGGTGTGAGAGCCCAAACATGCTTATCGATACTCTGTTATTCGTTATGTGAAAGTCGATGTGGCCTCCATATATGGACATTCCCATATGAAGTCCTGTTAGATATGGGCTTAATATTGATGACATCAGGGAACTCCATATATGGACATAAAAGGGATTATGTTAGTGTGGTTCCCCTGACATCACAGCGATGTCAGAGCGGCAAACCCATAGACTGTATAAAAGTGTACACGTCCAGATGGAGACATGGTGTGCTGTTTCACATACTAAACTGCGACCTTTGGTCGCATTAAATATACATTTGCAATACATTTCTGGTGTGGAGTTTCAGTTTAGCACAACAGTCAGGAGCAGACACTCGGTGACTAAAAATAGAAGTTGTCAGACGTTGTCATGGACATGGTTAATGTGAAATGTATGCCAGTGAAAGATTATATAAAAACAGTTCATGTTGTTTAATTGAAAAAGTTATGTGACATACAGTATGAACACAAAGGCTCTTTTATACTTCTATAAACAGTACACTGCCTCACAGACTTTGACAGTTACAGTATCTTTGACAGTTACAGTATCTTTGACTGTCAAGTGTCAATAGACAGATGGAGCACAGATAATTATGCTCCTAGTGAGGCGAGGACCCATGAGTTTAACTTCAAATCATAATTTTAAAACAGGCCTTAGCAATTTAAACAAACTTTATTATGGAACACGTGGACATTTGTTAAACACAGAGTCATCCAATTCCACTGTATTTTCAATATCTTTTAATGGCTTCAACTTTTCATCTTACTGATATCTGAAAATGTCACATTTTGACATTTCAATAATGTCACTATAGTGGCATTTTCTCCTCCACCGAAATCTTTGAAAATATTAAAAAGTATGTAATCTTTTGCAGTCACACTTTTGCAACAACTTGCTACTTTAAACATATTCATGGTGACAAATATACAACCCTTGTCAAAGTTAAGCCAGTTAAAAAGTTGAATCCAATTCAAGGCCTCTGGTGTCTTTAAACATGACCAAACCAAAGCCAATCTCAAAATAGAACAACTTCCATCATAGGTAAAGCAACATCACATCAGCGCCAACAAACACAATTATGTCAAACACAAACAGTTTAAACTCTGCTGGGAAGTCACTGCCAGTCTGCCTGTGTGCTTTCTGTTGCAGCTTTCAAAAGTCACTGGAGACATTCTACTGTATGTGTACCAGGGACGTGCTGGCCATTGGGAAAAGCGGGACAAACTCCCGAACGGCCGGTTCATTCCCGGCCTGGACCCGGCCGGCCATTAGGAAAAAAAATTAAAATAAAATGTCGGCCTTCATTCCATTTTGGGGGCTGGGCGGCCAACAAAGTAAATCGTCACTGTTGGGAAGAAACCTTGTATCTCCAAGTTTCAAATGTATACATTTTTTCGCAAAGCAAAGCCCTGCTTCATCATCCAAGGCTGTCGCACAAAAGTAGTGAAAACAGCAGATCTACAAACACAACGGCTACTGTATGTGTACTCCAACAACACCCAGACATTCTACTGTATGTGTACGCCAACAACAACATCCAGACATCCTACTGTATGTGTACACCAACAACACCCAGACATCCTACTGTGTACGCCAACAACACCCAGGCATTCTACTGTATGTGTACGCCAACAACAACATCCAGACATCCTACTGTATGTGTACGCCAACAACAACATCCAGACATCCTACTGTATGTGTACACCAACAACACCCAGACATCCTCCTGTGTACGCCAACAACACCCAGACATTCTACTGTATGTGTACACCAACAACACCCAGACATCCTACTGTATGTGTACGCCAACAACACCCAGACATTCTACTGTATGTGTACACCAACAACACCCAGACATCCTACTGTATGTGTACGCCAACAACACCCAGACATTCTACTGTATGTGTATTGTGTACGCCAACAACACCCAGACATTCTACTGTATGTGTATGCCAACAACACCCAGACATCCTACTGTATGTGTACGCCAACAACACCCAGACATTCTACTGACATTCTACTGTATGTGTACGCCAACAACATCCGGAGTTCTTTCCCTATAGAAATGTGGGGGCCCCTGATTCAGCCCGGGAAAAAGAGTTGGAGAGGCCCTCATTGCGCGCTATAGAGAGAGATCTCTCTCTATAGCGCTGCTGCTACTCAAAGATTTGTGACAAAGTGACAAGCCAGTGGGCCAATTACATGAGTTATATTTCGTCGTTGTCGGGTGGAAACCTTGTATGTCCAAAACAGTTTGTTTTGTATTTATCATTTTAAAAATGATTTAAACTATAGTGAAAACAGCCGATCTACAAGCAACGCCTCGCGGGTGCGAGGCGTTGTGTGCTTGTAGATATGCTGTTTTCACTACTACGGCCTTGTATGATGAAGCAGGGCTTTGCTTTGCGAAAGAATTTACAAATTTTAAACTTGGAGATACAAGGTTTCTGCCCGACATTTTTTTCCCAATGGCCAGCACGTCCCTGGGATCTTTTCTGGTTCAGAACTTTTATCTTTAAAATAAGATAAAATAAAATGAAGCTAATTTGGGCATGAAAGCACAAAGCAAAAAGATACTCTTTCTGTATCTTGATATTATTGAGTCTCAATGGAGAATTGTTACTTAAACTATGTATCAAAAAAGGTCAGAGATTCAGTACATTTTAAGTGAACACACATTACCTGTGTGTGCTGATAAGTTGTTTGTTGTTTCCTTTCAAAGATTATTTGAGGAGAAGCAAAATATAATGTAAGGTTAATCATGTCAAGCATAGGCATTCTTAAAATAATGTAGACATCTTATTTAGCCATAAAATAAGTGGTTCTGGCCTATTCCATTAAGCAACTCGTATTCACTTGTATATCCAGTATAGCCAACATTTATGGACAGTTAATTATTGATTAAATCGTAAATGTGCACCGCAACGCTACATCAACAAAATACTCATTTGAAAAGCTCATCTTTAACGCTTTAATGAGTGTTAGAGGAGAGAATTTGTTAGCTCATCATCTTTCTTTTATCACTATTTCCCCAGTAGGCAAGTTGTTACAGACAGAATTCACATCCCACAGGCCCCAGATATGCTAAAAAATAAATACAAATAATAATAATAATAAAATATTCGGAATCAATATATCCACATCACGACGCGTGTTTGTGTCAGGGAAGTAACACAAATTATTTTGAGACCCAAATAGTCCAATTCATGCATTTTTTTCTTTTTTTCGTTATGTTGTATTGACTCACCTATTGTGAATATCAGTAGTTAACAATAAAGCTGTTCCCTAGCAACACAAGTCTGGTATAATGGAGTATGGAGTTTATTAACTCATATCGAAATGATAGGGTTAGGTACCTTGAGTCTCACCTAGGAGATAGCTTACAATAGAGTTCTTGTACTGAACTATCTAAACAACATTATGGTGTGTCGATCAGGAGCATTGTTGATTTTGGCAGCGAATTTTGATTTATTTTTAGTCATAGTCTTTTGAATAAATTGTATTTAGTCTTATTTTAGTCACCTGAAAGGTTTTATTTTTAGTCTAGTTTTAGTCTTTGGTGGGCCTTGATGGCGTCGTAATGCCTGATTTCACACTTGAAAATGTAACTACCGGTACTTGAAAATAGCAGATCACAACATAGATCTGCTATTTTCAGAGTGCAACGAAACATAAAATGACTTTTTTATACTGTAGTTCTACTGGATCTCTTCTCCACTCGTCCCCGGGCTCCCTCCTTAACATTTTAGTCTAGTTTTTATTTGTTGACAAAATTGTCAATATATTTAGTCTTGGTTTTAGTCACCATGGTCATTTTATTTAGTTTTTGTCAGTGAAAAAGGGTAGTTGACGAACATTTTTCATCATACTGTAGTATTCAGGAGACATTGACTTTAAATTATAATATTACTGGAGTTCTAGGGAAGCACGCCAGTGTTTCCTAAATTAGAAATGCCTAAATCAGAAATGCATGTCAAATAGGTTTTACTATCAATATTAGGTTGTAATGTTTACTACAGTAAGTTGAAAAGGTGTTGTTGGGTTGTGGTTAAAAAAAAAGTTATTATAAAGGTTTTCTCACCATTTAAATGATAAAGTGCCAAAGCAGCCATTAATTTCAGTTGCATGAGAATTCCATAAATATTAAAGATTTACTTAAAAGTCATGAGCTGTCAGCTGACCTGGCAGATTTGTGTCATCCAAAACCTCAACTTCTTTTTCTGTGGAGTAAAATAATAGGATAGCAAAGAAAGATAAAAACAAACAAATAAACAAACAAACAAACACACAACTAGAAAAGTGTGCAGATCCCCACCAGGCCGGGTTGCCGATAGAGTAGGGCCAGCTGAGTCATTTTCTCATGCCAATAAAGCTCATTTGAATTGAATTGAATTGAATTGAATTGAATTGAATTGAATTGAATTGGGAGCAGCTGTTAGGAAACGACAGACGATGAAAATGTTAGTGTTTGTGGCTGCCTTCTGCCTATCTGCAGAAAAGGTCCCCAAATTTAAGTATGATTGGATGGTGATATGGCCTTATTTGTAAGAAATAGGCTCCACTCATAAATGTGCAAAGGCACAGGCAAAGTGTATAATGGAGTATGAAAACCCTTTTTCACGGTCATTGTCACATGAGAGAACATTTGTTCCTAATTATTTGGTGGGAAAGAAATCTAGTTTCAATACAGTAATTGCAATTTCAGTGCAACAGTGATACAGTATGTGTAAGTGATTTAGCTTTTGGCTCTGTGTTTCCGAGTAGATTGGGATGTTGATGTTGTGTTCATGATTTGCGTAATTTTATGCAAAACGTGGTCGTTCACGCAAACCTTGAAAGCCAAAAGTAGCCAATCGAAAAAAATCGGACCCATAAATGTTGATCCCATGACTACAGAGGTAACATGTAGAGATTTGTGTTAGGTGTGGACAACATCTGAAGGAGAAGTAAAAAGTGTATTTTGCAAATATCGGTCCGTTGTGCCACCATGGGGCCAATTAGTTTCTTTGGGACAGACTCACTGGAGTGAAAACATAATCCCTCACCTTCAGCCATTCCTGCCTGGCGGGGATAAAAAAGGCCTAAGCAGGTCTTGAGGACACACACAGGTCCTTGTTCATCTCAAGGACTGTTATTACTTAAACCAACAGCTGCCTTTCCAGCTTGTGAAGGTTTTTATTTTATTTATTTATTTTATTTTTTAAGATATTATTGATACACTACAGTAGAGTAGACAGACAGGACATAGAGGGAGTGTCACACAGTTTTGCAGTGACGCACCAAAGGTCATCGGGAGATGACCAGGGAGGTGCCAGGACCGCTAGGCCAGCAGTCCGGGCCTTGTGGCGTATTTTGACAGTGCAGACCGCTCATCATCATTCATTATTGAGTTGACCACTTAACCACTTTCTGAAGCTTACAGGTTTTATTGCGACCAAAGGTCGCAGTTTACCATGAGAAATGTCACAGCTTGTCCGCGTGTAGATGTGAAACCGTGTGTGTACACATTTTTACAGTCTATGGGTTGGTTCCCTTGACACATCACTGTGACATTACAGGTGATATCACAGGTGACATCACCTAGAAAAATCCATATACTGTGGGTATTCCCCAGAATCCCTTTTATGCCCATATATGAAGATCCCTGATGTCATCGATATATATCACTGGCCAGATGGCCAAGACATGGCCCATATCTGTGTAGCTGCATGTTCAGATAGGGATCTCCATGTATGGGCATAAAATATATTGTATACATATCTTATGATGTCATGGCAACCACTAACTAAATCCCTTTTATGCCCATATGGAGATCCCTGATGTCATCAACATTAAGCCCATATCTAACAGGACTTCATATGGGAATGCCCATATATGGAGGAAGACAGTATATACGTGCGGCTGGTTCAGACAGGGATCTCCATGTATGGGCATACAAGGGATGTACTATACAGTACATGGATCTCATATGGGTAAAGGTCCGATATACATCACTAGCCAGATGGCCAAGAATGTCGCCCTGAGGCGTCTTACAGTACTAGTATATACTGTAGGTATTACACCATCTACAGGGCCCAACAGCCCTCGACTCATCTTCCTCATTGTCTGGGGTGACTATAGGTCACATTGCATTTTACTCTGCTCAATTCTTTGTAGTACGGACCGAGAGCGGTGTTGACGGGAAACACATATGGTCAGTAAAAACACATTTCCCTGTGTGTTATCGCATTGTCTGAATGAGTCTGAAAAGATAACACTTCAATTATTCTCTGTGGCACTAGCTCCCCCTGCATGGTTGGCTTTCCTTGGTCGTCAAAGGCTATTCTCATCTCTAAAGTGGCACTCAATAAACCTGAGAGTAGAACGGATACAAATGTTTTCATCATTTAGTGTGCAATGAGCTTTCTAGTGAAGATGTTATACATTTAATGTTTGACTTGAAAGGGAGGGAGTGAGACAGAGACAGAGACAGAGATTGAGACAGAGAGAGAGGTTGTAGTTTGCCTATCTTAGACATTTTTGAAAGTGGTTAAATGAGTTGGCAAACATTTGTTGAACATTTAGTTTTCTTCATTAATGTCCACAACGCTTATATTATGAAAGACCAAGAACTCAGCACCAAGGATTGTGGTGCATGACATAATTTCCCTATTTTCCATACTGTACAGGAATCCCAGTGGATCTCCTATTAAACATTTCCACATGGTAGATCTCACATGATCCAGAAATTTACCTATAGCGAGATTAATATGGGCAAGAGGCTGGTAAAAGAGAGTGTTTGAAACCATTTGAGCTTACAGTAGGTGAAGTGAGAGTCCAGAAGGTCAACCAGCAAGAAATAAAACATACACAAATATATAAAAAGGAACCGGCACTGTTAGATCTTAATGTGGCTAAAATCAATAACAACAACAACCCACGCGATGCTCATAGATCGTTATCAAAATTCAATTCAACGAATCTATGGTCAACGACAGTATGCTAACTCAGTCCAAGGAATTTAGGAGTGTGTGTGTGTGTGTGTGTGTGTGTGTGTGTGTGTGTGTGTGCGTGCGTGCGTGCGTGCGTGCGTGCGTGCGTGTGTGTGTGTGTGTGTGTGTGTGTGTGTGTGTGTGTGTGTGTGTGTGCGTGCGTGCGTGCGTGCGTGCGTGCGTGCGTGCGTGCGTGCGTGCGTGTGTGTGTGTGTGAGAGAGAGAGTTATAGATCATTAACACAGTAGCCAATCTAGGCATATAACTGTAGATATATAGATAGCCAATCTAGGCATATAGATATACTTTATTGCTTATATTAATTATGTATATCGTTCACTTGTTAAGTCATGGTGTAATAATATAACTGGCACTGTCTACAATGCACTGACATATCTCTGCTCTCTGGCCAAAATCACCTAACTCCAAAATGTTCATTTTCGGGAAAATGAGCTCAAGTGGAGTGAGGCGCTTTTTACTACCTTTCATTGGTTCAATATTATTTTAACCAACACACAGACGTAAAGGGTGTTCAATAGCACATATTTATGAAAAAAAAAAAAAAATAGAGGGCCAATCGAGTGGAGTTAGCTGGTTTGGCAGAAAGTGTGGAGTTATAGGAGGTTTTGTCCCAAGCACTTTTTACTACTTTCCATTGGATCAACATTATTTTAACCAACACTCAGATGTAAAGGGCGTTCAATAGCCCTGATTTATGCCAAAAAAATCTAAAACTTCAAAAATGAGAGTTAAGAGGTTTTGGCCAAACAGTGACGATATGCCATATGTCCGTGCATTGTTTTATGATTTAGTATAGGCTACAGCTTTTGATTGCGTACTTCATGCAGACATAAATCAATAATTTAAAATGTGAGCAGGATATTTTCTTTTGCTTGATCTTTGCATGTTTGAATGCATTTTAAACTGTACATTGGTGTCTCATATTGTATGTCTTGTATAGAGGGCATTCAGAGTGGCCTAAATCCAGTTCGCAAAAATACTAATAAGAAATCATTCTTTGGATAAAATGAGAATGAAACATTGTACGTCATTACATGTCTTTCATTGCAACTTCAAAACAAATGGGAATCCAAGTCAACAAACAAACAAATGCATCATTGTGTAATCAATAGAGAAGACAGTCTGTACTTTTGTTGGACTTACTGTAGAGGCAATCTTTTAGACAAATCCATTTGAAATGAGGCTTGGATACAGACTAGAGTAAAATGTTTTTTTATTTGAGCAACAAAAAGTAAAATTAATTGGGGTATTTAAATTTGAATACATGGTCATTTGGCTGTATCACTTACCAAATATAACCGATTGAAAAACTGACTGAAAAACACAACACCAACATAGTTGTATACAGAAGGTATAATATACTGCAGGGGTCTTCAACGTTTTCAGGCCAAGGACCCCTTAGTTGAACGAGAGATGAAGCAGGGACCCCCATAACCTGTTCATAGATTCCACAGTTTCATCATTTGACAGGACGATCATCATGGATTCATGTCAATTTGTGTTTTCAGATATTTAACCACTTGAACCATCATAACCTAATAACTTTGACCTTTCACTCTGTACTTAGTCTGGTCTTTTTCCCCTCTACACCAAAGGTCTTTGCCGAAAATATCCGATCTACAAGCTCACAACGCCTCGCGTTGCGAGGCGTTGTGAGCTTGTAGATCGGCTATTTTTGGCTACAGGTCTCAGATTATGGACACTAGGGTTCAAGTTGTTAATATAAAAAGGATTGCAAGATTTGGAGGACCCCCTGTAGTAACTCTGAGGACCCCCTAGGGGTCCCGGACCCCTTGTTGAAGACCCCTGATATACTGTAAAGGCTTAAGGCAAAAGATACAGAATTTAGGATGGAAGTGGTGACACTCTCTCATAATGTTCTGAGAGAACAGAGTCCTGCTGAAAGGTCTGAAGCACCGACACTTGAAATAGGAATGCCATAATTCCTCATTGCTCGATTATAGTTATCAAATAATGCTGTATATTGAGCATAGGCTACGGAGCTTGAAATGTCCTATCTATCTATAGCTCGCAACTCGCTGTGCCTGTGCTCTTCTCAATCATCGGTTATCTTATCTGTCACTGGCTAGTCGGGCCTGACAGACAAATAACTTAAGATTATAGGCCCTGGAGTGTGATCTAGAGAGAATCACATGACACACTGATAAACCAAAACGGGTTTCACCACGGCAACCCAACAGCAAAAAATCAACAAATCTGATAAAGCATCACATTTGTATTTCCTGCTTGTAACTTGATTAATATACTGTAAAGGGAAGTGTGTCTATTGTACTGTTCCCTCTACGAAATAAAATGTATAGCCTGTAAGGTACTGGATATGTTTCCTCAGCTATAGCCTCCTATACCTACAGTACTGTATATATCTTGCTCAGTTACCCCCTGCAGGTCAACCAGACATAGTACAGAACCATTTGTGTATACATAAATATCCCCATGCAAACAGTGACTGACATTTTCTGTTTGATTTTTTTGAAAGTTACAGGCAGCAGAGAGACATGAAGAGCAGGAGAGAGAGAGAGAGGGAATTACATAACATGGGCCTTGGGTCGGATTCAAACCAAGGCCGGCTGCTTCAAAGACTGTACGGACCTTGATTTGGAATCTAGGCGCTCGACCAGGTGCGCTACTGGAGTGCACAGCGAGCAGAGACTCTAAACCATTGAACTTCCCACTTAAACTTGGAAAATTCAATTTCTGTAATATATACTTCTGGTAGTATGACCGAGTAATATATGCAATAATGACCTATGCCAATGTTAGCAAGACAACTCGGCAAGCAGTATGGAGTAATGGTTGATCTATCATTCCAAAAGCATAAACCACTAATTATAAGTTAATTATGCAGCACCTGCATAATGTAATTTATTCAACATTTACTGTCATTGTATTTGATATTATACAACCTTAGGCCTGACAGAACATAGAGCTGAACTGTTACTGTAGCCACAGTACTTCTTATACACACTCACAGATGAAAGCACACATGATGTACTTGTGAAGCATGTACTGTGAATTAAAAATAACCTTTGCAGCAGTACCACTGTAGGTTATTAGCTCATCAGTTTTTGACAGTTTCGATTAGATTTGTCTAATTGGTTAAGGATATGCAATTAGAGGGAGATTATATGTGGCTGGAAATACAATAGTCCAGGCTCTTAATAGATGATACTGGCTCTTCACTCTGCCATTCTGTGGACGATAGCCATCTCCCTCTTATTGTTCTCCTCCGTTTCTTCCCTTTTCTCCTATTTTCGTGTTCTCTATGCCTCTATGTGTCTCGCCCCCACACCCCCGCCCCCATTATGTTTGTCTCTCATTCCCCCGCTTTCTTATAAGGCCATCTCTGTGTGGGATGAGACACTGAATCATTAGCCAAGTGACAATATTACAGCACAGCGTCTCACAGACCTTTTCACACAGGGGATAGAGGAACCCGGGACAAATTAGAGCTGAACAAAGCATTGTTTTGTTTGTGTGGAAGCTATATGTGGTCCTGTTGTCTGTCCGGTGGTGAAGGGGCTACAGCGAGGTCACCCGAGAGAACAACTTCACCAGTTAATGGGACTGTGTTGGATGCTGGAGCTCTACACCATCTCCTTCGCAGGAGGAATACATACATAGTGTATACGCACACGCACGCACGCACGTGCATGCACGCAGCACAGCGCACACACACACACACACACACACACACACACACACACACACACACACACACACACACACACACACACACACACACACACACACACGGATGCACACAAATGCACAGTTATGATGGAGTAACTTCTCTTGCAAGTTCAAAAGTTTTGGGTTCTGTTACGAAGCTTCTGTTATGAAACAACACACTCCCCCTCCATCCCCAACATCCTCCTCCGACCCAAACATCTTCCCTCTCTCATCCCTGCCATCCATCTCTGTCTATCGCTTTCACGAATTCACGCAACTGAGACATTTTTCGATATTCATTTTGTCTTGACCCACTTAAAGAGATAACTGTCGAATAGGCAAGATAAAGGAATTTGACAGTGTTCGCGTTGAGCGCGTGTGTATGTGCGAGTGTGCGTGTGTGTGTGTGTGTGTGTGTGTGTGTGTGTGTGTGTGTGTGTGTGTGTGTGTGTGTGCGTGTGCATGATGGGAGCGAGGGTATGCCTTTGTGTGCATTACAGCGGGCCTATGTGACAATACACACCAGAGACATACGCAGGGATAGATATTCCCTTTCATCGGGACTTGGGTTGCCTTGATTCATAATTCAGGGGATACTTTCTACACGTTTCTCCCATTTTCTCTTTTGGCCCCCTATATCATTCTGTATGCTCGCTATTTTCTCTGGCAGCCTCCTTTCATTGCTCTTTGAAGAGAAATGTCACCAATAACAAGCTGAGGCACACGCGTCATCCCAGGGGTGTCACACCAAATTCTGGGCCCTGGGTACACTCACATTTTGTGCTTTAACTATTGAAAAATAGCAGATATACAAGCTCACAGCATGGCACCGAGTGCCACACTGCGAGCTTGTAGATCTGCTATTTTTGAAAAGTCGTGAAAATGTGTGCAGAGTCTGAATATTTCAAATCCTTCTAAGGTTTTTTTGAAAAACCTATGTTTCCATGTCAGTGGTGCTCAAACCTTTTCACGTGAAGGACCCCGAAAAAATTATATGCATTTGGCCACGGACCCCCATCTCAAAATATTTAGTTCTAGGGACCCCCCAGAAGCGAATTTTGAATTACAAATGTTCATTAAAAAGTACAATATATTCAAAGATTTGCACACATTTTCATGACTTTTCAAAAATAGCAGATCTACAAGCTTGCAGTGAGCTTGTATATCTGCTATTTTTCAATAGCTAAAGTGTAAAATAATTAAGGCCCCTCCACCTTGGGCCCTTGTAACTCAGTCTCACTTTTCCCTCCCTTGTGACGCCCCTGCGTCATCCACACATTAAAACTCCTCCCTGGCTCGTAATATTCATTATGATGAATTATGAAACCAAGAAGCAAGATAGTACCGTATGTTATCCATCTGCATCCTCACCTCAACACCAAGTAGTAACAGAGGTATTTCCACCAGAGTAGAGGTCTTTTCACGCGGGAAGTGACTGATGACGTGCCTGGTGAAGGCGAGTTTTTGGGGTGGAGGAGAGGTGTTGGGAGAATCTGACAAGTGAATGGCGACAAGCGGAGGCAGTCATGTGAAATAGTCACATTTGTGAGAATTACTGCTTCAAGAGATGACGTACAGTACGTTGAGCGTTTTTTCAGGGGTTCAATTGGGTATGGCAGGGGTATGCAGCTGCCATACCCTGGGTCCAGGGGGGAAAATAATCCATGAATGTCACTGATCTGTATCATGTTGTTAAATTACAGTAAAATAACTACAAATGCGAAATTTAACAAAATGGTCACTTTAACAATGTATTATAATTATATTCTCCACACTTGTATTCTCCCCTACTTGAGAAAATGGTATATTCCCAGGTTCCGCAGGTCAGCTGCACAGGTGCAATTCATTATTGTTAATTGTGGCACGTTTACGAACATGCCAAGTTTAGCTGCACTTGAACAACCATTCCAGCCTGCCATATCCAGCCCAAGAAACCGTAGAAACGGGGAAAAAAAGAAAATGTACTTCTTATAAATAAATGTATCATGTCTGTTGCTTTCGCGCGCATGCAAGACACCAGTCATGTTGCCATACCTTTGCTTTTTCTGAACTGACGCCACTGCGTTTTTTTTTTCTCCACAGCGCGTAGAAACACATTTATTCCCCAGCGAGCGCTGTGCCACCAAGTGCTGTGCCACCCCATGGATCCAAGTGGGTGCGCGGGCGTATAGTGTCACACCCCGCATGAAAAGCACTTTAGGCCTTGTGCGAAGTGTCGGTCAGGAAAGAATTAAGTATTTTCAACCGGAAAAAGAAAAGATTGATCTGTCACCTTTCTTTTTTCGGTTGAAAAAAAAAGAGTACGTGACACACATGATTTATGAATCGCCTTCCGAACCATAAATCAGGCTTCAGGCCTGTACTCATACTGTACAGTCCAGGGTTCTCGTTTGAGCATGATAATAATACAGTCGGAGCGGTATAGCAGGGTGTGGTCATGTACTGTATTTATGTCACCAACATGGAAACCTGGCCCATTCTTTTTTTTGTAATCTAACAGAGTCCAAGCAAAGTGCTTAAAATAGTAGAATGCGAGCGGGAAAGGTAATCTCTGGGTATTTAAGCGTATCTGCGCTGGTATCTGTGGTCGGAGGGGCATAGAGTATGCTGCCTCCTCATAAATATTAAATGAGAGAATGACAGATAGATGGGATCAATATGGCAGCAGTATTGAATGACTCTAATGTCTCATAATGACTGCTGATCTGGCTCAGCCTTTCATATGCACGCAGACGCAGACACACACACACACACACACACACACACACACACACACACACACACACACACACACATCCACGCTCAAGCGTGCACAGCAGTCACCGCACGAATGCACGTGCACACGCTGTCAGTGGAAGGCACGGTTTATACATTGTTGTGAAATAGCTGAACTACAAGCTGACGATGTGAGCAATTGTGAGCTTGTAGATCTACCGTGCGATGTAGTACTGTAAGTCAGACTCATACAGACCCCCCCCACTCACACACACGCACGCACGCACACACGCACACACAGTCTCGTTCACATTCCCACTTCAATTGAATTGCTGAGTACCTTGCGTGTCAAGATAAGCCTTGCCCTAAATCATATTAAATGCTTTAAAACCAATTAGAAATCCATGCACATGCCCACAGCCCGTATTCAATTCACACTAACTACGGGCACGCTCACATGCACACCCTGGCCTCTGTATTTCATTATGTATTTTCTCTTTCTATCCCTGTCGGTCTCTTAAACACATTTTGTTAAATGCTACTTGCAGGCCGTGCCCGTGCACGCACACGCACGCACGCACGCACGCACGCACGCACGCACGCACACACACACACACACACACACACACACACACACACACACACACACACACACACACACACATACAGTACACACACACATTGACGCACACAATTATATCCACAAACAACCTTTTTTTCACAAAATGTTCCCTCTCTCAGAGCCAGGCACGTGCACACATAGACATCAAAGGGGGTTTTTACCCATCTGTAAAAAGCCCTCCAGACCGTGAATAAGTACTGCTATTTTCAATATTTTCAACAAAAGGCCCTTTTAGAGATTTAATTCAGCCCCTGCCTCTCTAACATTCTCTGCACGTCCCTGCTCAGAGCAAGAGAGGAGCTGTGTTTACCCCTGTCCCACATCCTCTACATCTCATGTCAACATCTTTTCTTGCCCTGCTTCACCAGCTGACAGGAAATGAAATGATTGCATCCTCTCCTGAAACACCTTGGACACACTTACATTCACTGACAAACACAAACACGTGAACACAAACAATGTTTGTGATCAGGCACGTGCACACATAGACATCAAAGGGGGCTTGAGCCTCTGCCCTTTTATCCTGTAAAAAGTGCCCTCTCCAGACCACGAATGCAGTTTTTATTATGATGAAAGAAATGCCCTCTTTCCATGCCATACCTGAAGGCAGCGTTCAAGAGACTTTTCCAAACTCTCCCAAACATGAATGCAGCATCTTATGTTGAAAGAATTGCCCTCTCTATCTAGAAATCCATGCCGTTATGCCACATCTCCAGTATTGACGTGATTATGCTTAGTTCAGTGTGGTATCAAGCACGGAAAATAGCCGACCTCCAAGCTACGCAATGCGTTGTGAGCTTGGAGGTCTGCTATTTTCACCAAAAGGCCCTTTTAGAAATTTCAGTCCCTGCCTCTCTAACATTCTCTGCACGTCCCTGTTTGCGATACTGTTCACGAGACAATCAACCACACACACAGTTGACTGAAAAATACTGCATTTCAAATCTTTTTGATCTACACAATGAGTCGCTTTGAGATGCATTGTGAGCTTGTGGTATAGGCTAATGTACTGTATGTTTTGTAATTATAATCAGAATCTACAAAGTAACTAGTAACTAAAGTTTTCAAAAGAATGTAGTGGAGTAAAAGTACAATATTTGTATCCAAGATGTAGTGGAGTAGAAGTAAAATATTGGAAATTGGATATTCTCAAGTAAAGTACAAATACCTAAAAATTTTACTTAAGTACATTACTCAAGTCAATGTAGCCTACTTAGTTACAGCACTCCTGACAGGTGATTTGACATTTTCCGGAAATCCGGTGTTGAGTTTCTCCTCACCGTCACTTCAGCAGCACTCTGCAATTCCGGTGGCAAAGATGACTATAATTTTCACCGTCTGGCTGCTTTGCAGTTTGCACCAGGTCAACCGACACATACTGTGCGCACACACTTGGCTATTTTTGTCACTTTATTCTGCAGAGGCGCGCACAGATAGATGTGCCCACAGTCACACAAACTGTTGGGCAGAAACCTTGTATCTCCAAGTTTCAAATGTGTATGTTTTTTCGTAAAAGTAAAGCCCTGCTTCATTACGCAAGACCGTCGCACAAAACTAGTGAAAATAGCCGATCTACAAGCAAACAATGCCTTGCAGTGCGAGACGTTGTGTGCTTGTAGATCGGCTATTTTTAAAATGAAAAATACAAAGTGGTTTTGGACATACAATTAAGGTTTCCACCTGACAACAACGATATATTATGCAAGTCTGTTTCACTTAGTTTAAGTAGGCCTAATTCCTCAAGCTGGAAAGCATGTTTGTCACCATATTCTCTGATAGGTAGCCTACATTTGATTTGTTCGTAGTTAATATCATATCGTTTTAACGATAAATATATTGTGCTATGCCACCTTCTCCCAGAAGGCTCACCATGAAGTTATATTCTGAGAGGAATTGTTTGGACTTGCAGGTCACTGCAACTCTGGTTACCATGACCACGAGATCATGTTTGAGTTATAAGGCCTAGCTACAGAGATAGCTTGGGTCTGCGTGGAAATACACCAGGATGACCCTACGTGTTTGTCTTGTCACATTCTTGGAAACCAATAAGATGTTCCCACGACCCTATGATTTTATACAGCCTACCGTTGTTAAACCTCCATCTTGTTAGAGCAGTGGTTCTCAACATAGTATAAGTGTATACAGGGTATCTGCACATTTATAAAATGATAATTTAAGGACTTTCAAGACCGTTTTAATACCAAACTGGCCAAACTGTTAAATATTAAGTAAGCAAGAGTCAAACATTGTAAAAATAGGCGATCTACACGTGAGGCGTTGTGAAATATTTTCACAATATTTATCTGTGGAACCGAGTCACATTAAATGTAATACTTACAAGTGCTTGTCAGGGTGGGGGTCCCACCCTGTAAAACATCTCTTTAGATATTCACGTGTGTACGACTGGTGTTCTACGACGCTGTTGACTCTGCATCCCTCAGACCAGTGCACCAGTTTGACCAAAATACTAACAAGGGTTGTCAATGTTTTAAGGCCAATGAAAATAGCCATGGAAATAGGATGTTTGTCAGTTGGATCTAGACCAAGTGGTGCAGTGGTGTTCCGTTAGAACTTAACCAGAAATGTCTTCCAGGTGTGATCTAACTGATCTTATCTACAGACCATTTCAAAACTATAGCAGTCATTCTACACGTAAGTACAATATAATCCAGTGGAACCGTTAGGAGGCCTTAAGGGGTGCAGCGGCTCAGGAGGTAGAGAGGCCACTTGGGAGCAGGAAGGTTTCCAGTTCAAACTCCCCTGGAGTTAGTAGTGCTGAAGTGTCCTTGAGAAAGACACTGAAGCCCTAATTGCTCCCGATGAGCAAGTGCTCATGGTGCCTGTGTGTGTGAATGGGTGAATGTCACTGACACATTGTAAAGCACCTTGGATAAAGGCGCTGTATAAATGCACCGTTCACTATTTATTTATAAGTGCCATATGCCGTAAATTAATGTGTTAATGTGTATACTGTTGAGTGTCCTTCTAACCAAATCTGTTTCAATGGACAGATGTTAATCGCTATTTGCTCTGCTAGTTTACCTGTCCTTGTTGCTTATAAATAATTTGTAATTGTAAAATGTATTTCTAAAAGGGCTACTCTACTAAGTCCCTCCCTTAACATGTGTGGTCATAAAAGGTACTGCAGGCCTGCAGGCTACATACAGACACACACACACGGACGGACGCATACACACACGGCCACGTATAGGAGACGGTGTAACCACCGCTCAAAAAAAAAAAGAAAAAACGTCAAATGAGTTAAGTAGCATGTGAGGGGTCTAACTAGGGGTTCTTCGTGATCCTGAATCCATTGCAAGCATTTGTTTTGCACGAAAAACATTCCCCGGGCTAAAAAGGGACACAGCAAAACTGAGCTGACCCCAGAAAAGTGATGACTCATCACTAAACCATAGTATTGGGGGTCGGTTTTTAGCCAGAGGAATGTTTTTGGTGCAAAACAAATGCTTGGAATGGCTTCAGAATCATGAAAAACCCCTAGTTAGACCCCTCACATGCTACTTAAAGAGGATTTTTTGGGGGGTCTTTTTTCCTGTATAGTAAGTGAAGGGACCCAAACGTGAACCCCCTGAATTCACCTTGATCCACTAAGAATATTTTGGTAGATTTTTAACATGTGTTTTGGATGACTCTAAGGATCATAAAAAACCTTGAACCATTACTATTGCAATTTCTTTTGGGTCAGGCCCTTTTTGAGCGGTGGTCTCGCCGCTCCTATACGTGGCCGTGTGTGTAGACGTACGTGTATGTATGTGGGTGGGTGGGTGCGTCCGTATGTAGCCTACAGTACCTTTTATGACCACACATGTTAAGGGAGGGGCGCTGTTTTCAGGCCAGGCCAGGCCAGGCACACACACACACGCACACACACACACACACACACACACACACACACACACACACACACACACACACACACACACACACACACACACACACAGGGGGAAGGGGGGAGGGGGGGGGGGGGTTGGTGGGTAAGAGGGGGGGGGGGGGGGGGTTGGTGGGTAAACCACCGCTCAGTTCACACGGGTGTGATTTTTTTGCTTAGATTGACTGGCCTACAAGACGAGCCAATTTGACCTCCATTAATGAAAGGTATTTCAAAATAAATATAAAACATACAGTACGTGTAACTATGGAGGTACTCCAAGAAAATTGGCGTTTAGCAGTCCAGTGGTGTGCAATGTTAGCTCTGGACACACACACACACACACACACACACACACACACACACACACACACACACACACACACACACACACACACACGCACACACACACACACACACAGCAGCGTTGGCAGATTTTGCAAGAGAAATAAGCGACAACGTCAATGAAAACAAGCCCAAAAGAAGTGAATAACATATGAGAGCTTTAAACCCATCGGCTATTTAAAAAAAAATAATAATCAAAAAAGTGTGTGGGTGCGTACGTATGTGTGTGTGTGTGTGTGTGTGTGCTTCCGTCTGTATATCATCTTCAAAATACTGTATTTCCTGAATTATGGTTCATCAGCTTGAGAACCAGCCATTTGGCAGTCTCTTAACATTGACTCACAATAAGGGGGCACTGCACACACACACACACACACACACACACACACACACACACACACACACACACACACACACACACACACACACACACACACACACTCCTAAATCAGCTGATGTTTAAAATGGAGAAATTATATTTATGACTGTATACACATCGTTCCAAAACTCATTATTCAAAAGCATGTCCAAGCAAGATTAATATGGCCTTAGTGTGTGTGTGTGTGTGTGTGTGTGTGTGTGTGTGTGTGTGTGTGTGTGTGTGTGTGTGTGTGTGTGTGTGTGTGCACGTGCGCGCGCGTGCGTGCGTGTGTGTGTGTTGATTGATGGAGGCCTGAGTGATTTGATAAAAATGAAAGCCATTGATTCTGTCATGAATTTACAGCATCTAATTTGCATAATTCAGACAGCTGAGTTGCATTTTGGTACAGACATTAATAGGCACAGTGCAAACTCACACTGTGTGGGGGCACACACACACACACACACACACACACACACACACACACACACACACACACACACACACACACACACACACGCACACACACGCACACACGCATGTGCACGCGCACACCAACACACCTACAGGCACATAGTTAATCATTAAAGTCGACAGGCAGGTCTAATATCGACCCACTAACTGTCAACACACACTTGCACTCATCCAAATAACTGCTTACCGAGCAGCCAGATGAACACATGCACAAATCATATTTGACACACTTTTGAAACATGCTTCAAATGTGTGGCTCCGGGTTCAGTATGTGCTTTTGTTGCACTAAAAATCCATACAAATAATGTAGTACAGTGGTGGTCATCGTGGAAGGTCGCCATCGCACATTGATCCCCCATTACTACAGCAGCAGTCAGCTCTGGCCTTTTAGAACGCTGTTTCCTAAACCAGTGGTTCTCAACCTTTTCAGGCCGCGACCCCCAAAATAAGCATATTTGAACTGGGGACCCCCTCACCCTATATGAGCACTAAGAGTTGAGTCATTACATTTTGTATGTCACGGTTCTATTGTGAAAATACAGATCTACATGCTCACAACGCCTCGCAACGCGAGGCGTTGTGAGCATGTAGATTTATCTTTTGGTTCTCGAGCTGAAAAGCTTTGGGAACCCACTATAGACCAGGGACGTGCTGGCCATTGGGAAAAGCGGGACAACTCCCGAACGGCCGGTTCATTGCCACTTGTCACTTATCATGATCTGAAATGGCAAATCTTTGAGCAGCAGCAGCGCTATAGAGAGAGATCTCTCTATATAGTGCGCAATGAGGGCCTCTCCAACTCTTTTTCCCGGGCTGAATCAGGGGCCCAGCATGTCCCTGATAGACGCTTGGAAATAAGGACAGAATATTGATGTATTAAATCCATCAATCATCTGGATATGAAAAAGAAAGATCATCATACAACACGACATATACAACATTCTCTACGTTACTCACTGAAACCATTGCATTGTATGATGGACTGAGGGAGGGACCGCAACAAATATCTCAATCAGGGTTTCCTAAGACAATCGTAAACACAATCACAGTTGGAACAAATCACGTTGGCTTGTTCCTGTGATAGTAAACATTATGTCCAGTGCAACATGCATGCAAATTCACACACGCTTATAGTGAGTGTGTTTGTTCGTGTGTGAGAGAGAGAGATGTCAGACCAGAGCTTTATCAGACAGACAGACAGACAGACAGACAGACAGACAGACAGACAGACAGAGAGGGGAAGGGAGGGATCGAGGGAGAGTGAGAGGGGAGGGAGGGAGGCCGATAACTGCTTATAAACCAATGTGAAGTCATATAGGATAAATAGGAATGTACCGGCAGCTCAACACAATTGGTTTCCCACCATCTAAATACTTGGATAGGGGCGTTCAACAAGTGAAACACATTGCTGCTGTAGCATCAGCATGCTGAGAACAACACAGCATAGACTGATGCAACCCATTCAATTAAAAGTGAGAGCGAGAGACCTAGAGGAGAGGAAGGAGGGGGAGAGAGAGAGAGAGAGAGAGAGAGAGAGACAGAATGAGATCAAGAGAGACAACAATGAGATGAATCAGGAGGCCCAACCAGAGTCTCTAACTCTCTCTCTCTCTCTCTCTCTCTCTCTCTCTCTCTCTCTCTCTCTCTCTCTCACACACACACACACACGCACGCACGCACGCACATGCACACACGCACACACACACACACACACACACACACACACACACACACACACACACACGCATGCACGCACATACACACACACACAAGTACGCCAGCGTGCAAGCATGCACAAAGTTGCACAACTCTTAGCGAGAGAGAGAGAGATAGGGAGAGAGAGAATGAGTGACAGATGAATGAATTATGCTATGAAACCCTCTGTGTTGCTGTAATTGGATTTGAATGGGCTGTCATTGTACAGAATATACTACAGAGAGAAGAGACTTGCAAGTGCGTGCACGCACGCACACACACAGGCGCGCGCACACGCGCAAATCCTTCTCACTATGCCCAAAACTTTTCATCCAGAAACAAAAGACATCATTTACAAAGAGATAGGAACCATGGAGTAGTAGGCACATCATTAGTGTCTGCAGTAACCTTACTGCCTATGCTGCCACAATTAACTTATGTATCTACAAGAGGAAAAAGTACTATACAACAGCCCTCCCCCCCTCCCCAACTACGGTATAGCAAAACCCTAGCCACCAACCACACACCAGCCACCATATCTATTAAGCATAAAGTTATTTTATTTATAAGTGCACGATTTAGAGAAAGTGCCAAGATGTAAAGTATAGCATCTGCATACTGAATAGGTGGCAGAATGGTGAATACCCTTTTAAGACAGATACACGCGTGATTAACCATGTTTATTCTTAGTAAAGCAGACCTGAGTTACAACTGTGTTTGGACCATTTCTTTCCATCTACGCCAAATCTCTTCGCCAAAAATACATGCTCACAACGCATCGCATTGTGACACATTGTGATGTCTCCCCTCTCTCAGAATATGGATGCATGGGGTTCAAGTGGTTAGATAATGTCCTCTGTTTGGTTAGACAATAGATCAGCTTGTTCTGTACCCAAGGATAGGAATATAGTGCATAAAGATACAGCAGTGCAGCTATAGATGTACAGTTATCTGTGTGTCTCACAGTGTGTTAGCCAAGGTCAGCTAGCCTGGGGCCAACACAGTGAGTGGGTTGATGCTAATCACTGTCTACTGTATTAAGCAAAAGCTCTGCATGCCCCAGTGTGCGTGCGTACGTGCGTGCTTATACGTGCACATGTGTGTGCATGTCTGTCTGTTTCGGACCTCACTCATGTAAATGCATGAGGATCTTGCTACTGTAGATGATACGTCCAATGTAACCCCCACTGTAGCGACACAGGCAGGTCAACTAAAGATGCGCATAATGGAGCGAGACAGAGCGAGAGACACATGGAGGGGCAAAGGGAGAGAGAGAGAGAGAGAGAGAGAGAGAGAGAGAGAGAGAGAGAGAGAGAGAGAGAGAGAGGCTGTCATCAGGGGCGTCACAAGGGGGGGAAAAGTGGGACTGAGTTACTAGGCCTACGGTCCAAAGTGGAGGGGCCTTAATTATGTTATACTTGAGCTATTGAAAAATAGCAGATCTACAAGCTCACCGAGTGCCGCGCTGTGAGCCTGTAGATCTGCTATTTTTGAAAAGTCTGAAAATGTGTGCAAATCTTTGAATATATGTATTTTTTAAGCGAACATTTGTAACTAAAATTTTGCTTCTGGGGGGGAGGGAGGGGTCCCTGGAACTAAATATTTTGAGATGGGAAACATAGTTTTTCAAAAATAGCAGACCTACAAGCTCGCAGCGTGGCACTCGGTGGCATACAAGCTCACAGCGTGGCACCGACTAGTAGTCGGTGCCACGCTGTGAGCTTGTATGTCTGCTATTTTTCAATAGTTAAAGCACAAAATAATGCGTAATAATGCGTTCCCAGTCAATGAATGATTGTACCCAGGGCCCAGAATTTTGGTGCGACACCTCTGGCTGTCATAAAAGGAGAAAAAAAGAGGTGAAATGATGGTGTGAATGGGATAAAACGGCAGAGAGAGAGGGAGAGACGGGAGGACAGTCAGAGGAAAAGTAAAGGAATGGTTTTGTCATCCAGAGAGGATGAAGTCATTTTCTCCAGACACAATGTTCCTGCTGCCGTTAAGCATCATGGGAAGGAGGTGACAGGGTAATGGATCACCACACACAGACAAATGCCTGCGCTCTCTCAGGCGCTTACGCACGTACATGCATGCACGGACACTCACACACACCTACACATACATACCGTACACGCACATGCACTCGCGCACACACACACACACGGATGAAGAGAGTTGGTATAGAAAGCAACATAATTCTGGTCACATAGCCACCATCGTCACCAGTTAAAACGGTAGCAAGTATTGCCAAGTGTATGTGGCTGATCGTGTGGTATCACTTCTATAGTGCTAATGAATAGAGACACTCTCACACTAAAACACACACATGCACATGCACGCGCGCGCGCGCACACACACACACACACACACACACACACACACACACATGCACGTGTGCGCGCCGGCACACACAGACACACAAACACATTGGATAGATGTCTGATTAGATGAAAAAGAACCATAGAACATGCATTAATTGCTCTTCATTCACTGTGCGTTTAACACTGGATGGAAGAACTGTTAAATTATCATTTACAATGTCCCAGGAGGCAAATTATCCTGACATAATAATAGATCTCATGTGTGTTCTTTTTTTCTCCCCTTCTTTTGAAAGTATTTTCACAGAACTGATTGCAAGAGAACTTTAGTCTAAAGGGAAGAAGAGTCTAGACTCCACTTTGTGGAAAGTTCTGCATGAAGAGAGTTGATTGCCTAATTCCCTTAATTTGTGTGTTTTCACAAGCTAATTATAGTGCAGCCTTGATGAAGAAACAGAGGACATGCAACTCAGCAACTATGTCACAGAAGTCCACATTTGTAACTTAAAAACGTTGCTTAAAGCTTGTAGAAAGTGTTGTTGTCCCTTCACACTATTCTCTTTCTGTGCGTGTGTCAGTCAAGGTCAACTTTGTTACACCAAAAGGTACAACAATAATATAGGTGGTCGTGGACACAAAAATCTCTAGTAAAGAGAGTTAAAATGACCCCAGGTGCATGTGTCTTAAAATGAAATACACCTTTAAAGCACCCAAATCCTCATTTATAGTGAGTTATAATCACACTATAATGCATTATAACTGTGATTATAATGCATTTTTATAGTGGCTTAATAATACATAAAGATTATTAGAATGTATTACAACAAGGCCTACAAGAATTATAATACACTACTATGATCCTTGTCCCAGAAATGTTTTCCTCAACATTGACCTTTTATGCTTATTTTCATAATGCATTATGAGTATTTATAATTGTGTATACAGTATTTTCTGGACTATAAGGCGCACCTAACTATAAGGCGCACTGTCAATGAATGGTCTATTTTCAAACTGTTTTCATATATAAGGCGCACCTGACTATAAGGCGCACATAATAGACGCTACCGTTGCGTTATGCATCAAACAGATGGAGCTGTGCTAAAGGGAATGTCAATGTCAATGAATGATCCATATATAAGGCGCACTGGACTATAAGGCGCACTGTAGTTTTTTGAGAAAATTAAAGGCTTTTAAGTGCGCCTTATAGTCCGGAAAATACGGTAATAGTGCTTATAGGCCTACACAGTGTTATAATTAAAATGCATTTTAAGTATCTTTATACAGGCGATGCATAGCAAAAGGGTAATATATTTGTACAGCTCAGAACAGCTGAATAAGAGTGCTTAGACATACACAGAACTGTAAACAGTGTTTTAATTGTGTTTTATTGTTTTCTTACTGTATTTTCCTTCCTTCCAGCCCTAGTAAACTCTGAGTGTTGGAAGCTACGTCTTAATTGATGTGTACTGTAAATATTTTGGGTGGAAACCTTGTACGTGCAAAACCTTTTGTATTATTATTCTAAAAACTATACTTTAAAGTATAGTGAAAATAGCCGACAGTGTCTCGCATCGGCGTTTGTGAGCTTTTGTACAATATCTTTTTGCTACCCGCTCGGTACCTTAGTTTAAAGTGCTACCCGCTCTTGTATGATGTACAGTGTGTATATACAGTAGTATGGGGCATTCATTTGCGGAAAGAACTACGGGAAAAATATGGAGATACAAGGTTTTTGCCTGACAGCGACTATATGCTATGTAAATCAGATGTACACTATTTGTTATAGAACCAACAATTTGAAATTAATTACTCAACTGCATGTTGATCAAGAGATGTTTACAGTTAAATACTTTGTATTTACTGTGTAGGCACTATTATGCTATACGAGAGGCTGCCTATAGGGAATCCTTTGTACGTAGCCGTGCATACACAAACATGCAAACTAAATACACATTATGCACATTATTAAGGCAGGACCAACACACACTGCACCTTACACACACATCATATAATTTATGTATATAATTTTAAACACATCCCACACACAGGCAGGCACCTGACACTTCATATTTATAATTTTTCATATAGTATAAAACACACACACACACACACACACACACACACACACACACACACACACACACACACACACACACACACACACACACACGCGCGCGCGCGCGCGCATACGCAGCCGTGCACTCACACACAGATGAATGTACACGCCACATGCACATTGCAGTGTGCAATAGTTATTGCACTGTATTAATTTCTTTTGTAATACTGTGTTTAAATTGTTGCAAATGTCTTTTCTTTTCTCGCTGATACAGTACGTGGAGCGGCAGAAATACTCGAAGGGCAAAGTAACCTTACAATCCGTAATCCCTGAAAACTCTAGACACGTTAATAAGTATATATAAAGAAATGTAGTCACTTGAAACCTTTACTGATTGTTCCCGCCAGTAAACCGTAGTGGGGTTTCTATCAATTCACTGAGCTGTATTTGACACAAAATGAACTGTCTTTAATTCTCAAAGACGGTTTCTATTTCTGGTGATTATTTGTAGACAAATTGGAGTAAGTAAATTAGCTGCATTGTGAGGCAGCTATTATGTCTGTTCTATGGGGTTAGGTACAGCAGTGGTTCTCAACCTGTGGGTCGGGACCCCCAGGGGGTGATTAACCTAATGTGCAATATTGTTTTCTCACTCAACAGTAAACAAACCAACATAAAGTTTAAGTGTATAGAGTGTATCTGCACATTTCTAAAGTGACAATTTAGGGACTTTTTAATACCTCTAAAATGACAAATTAAACAAAGTTGTCAAATATTAGAAGCAGAAACGCGTTGCGAGGCGTTGTGAGGCGTTGTGAGGCTATTTTCACAATAGAACCGTGTTTTACTAAATGTAATTCCTCAACTCTTGGTGCTCGTCAGGGTGGGGAGTGGTCCCCAGTTAAAATATGATTATTTTGGGGGTCCCGGCCTGAAAAGGTTGAGAACCACTGCAGTATAGGGAGAGAGGCAGAGGCACAATTAGACAAGCAGATGGACAGAAATTCCCAGAGATTACATTTTGGAATGTGAAACAAGGGCTTGGATGGGCAGGACATATGCACACAGATGGACAGAGATACAGACCAAATGACAGGACAACAGTTGGACAGGCAGAATGTGCTGCAGAACAATAGGTATTAAAAGACTCATTGATGCTTCAGTGACAAAGCTGTGTCGCTTGGCATTTTCTAAAGAAAAACAAAGTTTTGTGCACAATAATTTTTCCAAGCGACGCGTCACATGACATATTGTCCTTGAAGCATATAAATCACTGGCTTTAGATGAGAGAGTATAGGGAGAGGATGGAGAAAGACAGGCTTTAATTGCAGGGATGGGGTAGAGACAGAGACAGAGCAGAGACAGAGACAGACATCCAATTGGGATCTAGTAGTGGGGCAGACAGAAGATGAACACACTTGACACTGGGAAATAAAATGGGTCTGACATGCCTGCAGTCATGATGCAGAGAGGACATTGTTCCTCTAAGGACCGTCGACATGAGGAAGGACTTGACTTTAAAGTGTGTCTGGCGCGCTCGCGCATGTGTGTGTGTGTGTGTGTGTGTGTGTGTGTGTGTGTGCGTGTGTGCGTGTGTGTGTGTGTGTGTGTGTGTGTGTGTGTGTGTGTGTGTGTGTGTGTGTGTGTGTGTGTGTGTGTGTGTGTGTGTGTGTGTGTGTGTGTGTGTGTGCGTGTGTATGTGATCAAGCTCTGGCCATTACTGAACTGCTAGATGCAAGTACTGAACATGTTGCTATAACAAGGTGCTAAAAGGCTGAAAATACTATTAGCAAAGCATAAACACACATACAGTACAGGCGAACCTAACTCTCTCTCTCTCTCTCTCTCTCACACACGCACACGCAAACGCAAACGCACACACACACACACACACACACACACACACACACACACACACACACACACACACACACACACACACACACACACACACACACACACACACACACACACACACACACACACACACACCTGTACACACGTGTGCGTGCACAACACAAGGATAACAGGGACATCTGTCGCACTGTAGCAGAAAGTACTGAAGGAACAAAGTGATGTATTAATATAGGAACATATAACCTATTTCATAGAAAGTTACACACTTTCAAAGCCACCTTACCTTCCCTCAAGCCCAATCTGAGAGACTATTTATACATGGCTTAGTTAATTAGGGACCTGCATGGGACTGGGAGATGCTGGAGCTGTGGTAATGGAAGAGAGAAGTTAAATGAAGTAATACTGCATTTAGATACTGTAGTTAATGGAGTAGCAAAACACCTAGGTCACTGGATATAACACTTTTAAATGTCAAGAACACCCAAATTATTTAATTATTATGAATTTGGCCACATACCCCCATAAGAAAATATTGTATGCCAGGGACCCTGATTCGACATCTGTGTTGTTAAATGTATCACATCTATTTTACGATTTTTGGAAAATAGCAGATCGGATTTTTTTCAAATGCCCAATGTTTAAGTTGTTGATTTAGATGATATAGCCAACAGTATTAACTATTTTGCTGGGGACCCCCTGGAACACCCTGGGGTTCCACAGACCCCACTTTGAGAACCATTGATAGATCCTGTTGTAGTGAGATGAAATAAGGTAATAGAGTAGCAATACATTTAGATACTGTAGTTGTGGTAAGTGAATTGAAAAGCTAATTGTGTAACACTACAATTAGATCAGTGGTTCTCCAACCTTTTCATGTCAAGGACCCCCAAATTAATATGTATTTTGCCGCAGACCCCCATCAGAAAATATCGTAAGGCAGGGACCCCCATTCAAGATTTGTGTTGTTCAAATGTTTCAAAAATATTATAACTTTTCTTTTTAAAAATATAGCAGAACTATACAATCTACTGTAGTTGTGGTAAAAGATGACAGAACGTAATGGAATAGCAATACATTTAGTGTAGATACTGTTAGTAGTTGTGGTAAGTGAATAACGGAGGTATGGAGTTGCAATACAGCCACAGTGTTGTTGTGGTCTAAGAGATGGGAGGATGTAATGGAGCAGCAACACATTTAGCATTCAGTTGAAAAGTTTTGTTTTTTGACCTTGTTGAATTTCGAAGTGCAAATTGTAGGACGCGTTACTCATGAACGAAAGCATAATCAGCCATTTGAAGACTTAATAGGACGTTTGAGTATGTGTGTGTTTGTGTGTGCGTGCGTGCGTGCGTGCGTGCGTGCGCGTGCATACGTGTGCGTGTGCGTGTGCGTGTGTGTGTGTGTGTGTGCGTGTGCGTGCGTGTGCGTGTGCGTGTGTGTTTTTTCGTGCGTGTGTGTGTGTGTGTGGTTGCATGCTCAGTCCCCCATAGGCCCTTAAGTGGTGTGTATTTATAGAGTGTGTCTCTCCAAGGCGCAGAGGCTGGTTATATGAGCCCCTGCTAATGGCCGAGAGGAAAGAAACATCCACAACCATGTTACCGCAACGCGTGCACACACAGACACGCACGCACGCACACACACACACACACGTGCGCGCACGCTCACACACACGCACAGACACATTACATAAGGAAGTCAGACGTGTATGTCTCTTTCAAAAACTCAGGCCGAGAACCTCTAAAGATTACACACAATCACAATCACTTTGATACTAATTTGTGAACTTTGAGGTCTATTTTTTCCCCCCAACACATTGGACACAGTTTTTCAGGACGGGTCATTAAAATGCATATAGCCTGCTTGTTTAAAAACTCCAAAGATCTTTTTTTATTGCTTTTTCATTTCAATACAACTTAAGCATCAAAGCATTATGTTTAAAAATGAATGTATCCAAGGTTTTAAAAAATTGAGACCAAAGTGAAAGTATCGGTATGTCTGCAGCGAATGTGGAAAAACTGTAATCAGTGAGCGAGAGAGTGCAACTTCAAAGCTGCGGTGGTGCTGATGATAATGAGGAGGAGGACACAGGAATGAAAGAATGGTCAATCCATCATCTCACATGCATTCCAACAGCACACACTTGGACGTCCAGACAAGACGTCACAGGAGGGCAGTGTTGATTTCGTCGACTAATTCTATGACGGAAAATGTTTGTCGATTAACTTTTTTCACTGACGAAAACTAAATAAAAGCTAAATAAAAACTAAGCTATGAGGACTAAAACTAAGACTAAATTAATATATTGACAATTTCTTCAACAAATAAAAACTATGGACGGCAGTGGCTCAGGGGTAGAGAAACCGTCTTAGAACACAGAGGGTTCCTGAAGGGTTCCCAGTCCAATCCCAGAGTTAGTATCAAAGTGTCCTTGAGCAAGACTCTGAACCCCTAAAGAGGAGGTTGGTGCCTTGCATGGTTTCCTCTGCCATCGGTGTATGAATGTGTGTGTGAATGGGTGAATGTAATGCACAATCTCTATAAAGCGCCTTGGATAAAGGCGCTATTTAAACGCACCATTTACTATTTACGATGTTAGGTATAGGGACTAGCGGAGAAGAGATCCAGTAGAATTAAAAGACAAGTCTTTTTATGTTGTGCTCGGGTGTTGCACACTGAAAATAGCAGATCTACGCTTATAGATCTGCTATTTTCAGCATGCCATGTTGCCATGTGTAAAATCAGGCATTATACGATTCCATCAAGGCCTGCCAAAATACATTTTAGTCGACAAAATTAACTGCAGATTTGGTCGACTAAAATCTTACAATGTTTAGTCCACTAAAGCTAGCAGGGACGTGCAGAGAATGTTAGAGAGGCGGGGGTTGACATTTCTAAAAGGGCCTTTTGGTGAAAATATCGAAAATAAGCGTCGCTTAGTTTAGTGTGTGATACCACACTAAACTAAGCATAATCAAGTCAATACTGTGGCGTAACGGCATGGATTTCTACGCAGAGAGGGCAATTATTTCAACATAAGACACTACATTCAAGTTCAGGAGAGTTTGGACAAGGCAATTCTCTTGAACGCATATGGCATGGATGTCTATGTGTGCACATGCCTGAAAGCTAGACTGAAACAAACTTTCAGACGACTAAAATATGACTCAAACTGAATTTAATTTATTCAAAATCATACAACTAAATCAAAAAATTGCTGTCAAAATCAACACTGCTGCAAAGTGGAGCCTCCTCCCCCCCCTCCAGTGAGCAGGGCGCTGTGGGCTGCACGTGTCCTTGGGCTGCAGCTACAGTCGTAAAGACAGAGGAGGAAGGCCATATGGCTTTGTTTGGAGCTGTACGCAGGCCAACCGGTGGCGTGCGTATACAGTGTGTGTGTTTGGGTGCATGCGTGCAGTGAGCGCATGAGTGCGCATGAGTGCGCGTGTGTGTGCGCGGGCGCGCGCGCGTGTGTGTGTGGGCATGTGCGTGCGTGTGTGCGTGCGTGCGTGCGTGTACGTGTGTGTGTGTGATCTGCAGGCTGGCCAAGCAGCGCTGAAACAGCAGCAATTTAACTGATGCTCCGACCATATGGTGGGAGTGATAGCATTAGAGAACCTGCAATGAACCTGAAAAAGATATCGGAGGAGAGAGAGCGCTTGCCGCGGACCCCGTTCTACCACACTGCCATGCACAACGTCCAGCACACACTGTAGTATTCCTACTGTCCAGAGTGTACACGTGTGACCACATAAATGGACCTCATTGGAACGCTCTACAGAGTTAACAAATGGGTAGATTAAATGTGCAGTGAGTGATACTGATTTGTTCAAATGAGTGTTAAATAGCTCTTCTTTATGTTCTGATAGTAATCATAGCTAGAGAGTGTTTGTTCAGGAACAATTAGGGGGTCTCTCCTGCTCGTTAGTAAACAGAAAATCTATTTCAGGATACCAATTTTATCCAATCAGGAGAGAGAATTCATGAGGGATATAGAATAAACAAGTGAAATTAGAAGTGATCAGATCAGATTTTAACTGGAACACTTACACTACCATTGAAACTGAATAATGGGTAGGCCTACTCTCCACTGGTTGGCTGAAATTGGCAACCCACCTTAAAATATATGTTCTGTTTATTAAAGAGCTGTAGAGGCAGGGAGACACACTGCTTGACAAAAAAGGAAAAAAAAAAAAAAAAAAAAAACGTTTTGTTTTAACAAAACATATCACTTACACTAACTTGAGAACTGATGATTGTATTTTGTACAATTATGTAAGTACACAGCTTACACACATTCACTTTTGCACGTGGCGAAAAATTGTAATGCACAAACGTGTAAGAGGTAGGCCTACGCAAGCAGATGCAAAGGCGTGTGCAGTTATGAACGCACACAGAGACACACACACACACGCACACACACACACACACACACACACACACACACACACACACACACACACACACACACACACACACACACACACACACACACACACATCCTCTGTTATCCTGTGTGTTTCAGCAATCTGGGTGATTTATGCTTTGAATACTGCAGTGTTTTAGCTGGGATCTCTGGGAATACACAGCCATATGTCCTCATTTCCCCCTCTCTCTATCTCTTTCTCTCTTTCTCTATCTCTGTCTCCCTCTTTCTCTCTCACACGCACGGACACACACACACACACACACACACGCACACGCACACACACACACACACACACACACACACACACACACACACACACACACACACACACGCACGCACACGCGCACGCACACACACACACACACACACACACACACACACACACACATACACACCTTTGAGGGCAAGGGCAAAAAATGCTGTCCAAAGATTGTGTGTGCGTGTGTGTGTGTGTGTGTGTGTGTGTGTGTGTGTGTGTGTGTGTGTGTGTGTGTGTGTGTGTGTGTGTGTGTGTGTGTGTGTGCGTGTGTGCGCGTGTGTGCGTGTGTCGCGTGCACGTGTGTGTGCGCACACTCGCGTGTGTGTCAGGGCTATGAGGCTTGGGATAGTCTGAATTTTATGCTCTAGTTAAAGGGAAATTCTTAGCTCATGCTTTGGGAATCAGTGGACAAATGGGATGAGAGGAAGGATGAGGGCATTAGAGCAGGAATGGAACATTATAGCCATATGTCCATGACCTGCTCCAGCTGCACATCCTACTTACACAGTCTCTTTCATTGACCACATTCACACACCCACCATCTTGCTCTCCTTTCACAGCGTAAGTAAGTCTACATTGAATTTTTGTGACATTATATATGACATGATAATGACTATACGGAGGAAAGGGATTCCGGGAAGCTGGCCGTGAAGATCTGCACAGAATTGCTGTAAGCAGAAATCTCAAAATGCATTCCGTCACTGTCGGGCAGAAACCTCGTATTTCCAAGTTTCAAATGCATATTTTTTTTTTGCAAAGTAAAGCACTACTTCATCACACAAGGCCGTCGCACAAAAGTAGTGAAAACAGCTGATCTACAAGCACACAACGTCTCGCACCGCGAGGTCGTTGTGTGCTTGTAGATCAGCTGTTTTCACTAGTTTAAATAACTAGAAGCTGTAGTCGGCGACCTGGCCAACTCGGGAACGATGTAAATAGGGAATGAATGCCCCGCCCTTTAATGCAAACCCCATTATACCTGTTGTCATAGGACCCGTTTTGACCATCTGTTTGCCTGTGTCCATTTATGCCCATATATGGAGATATCTGTTATCTGTCTGTCAGCGTCCATTTTATGTCCATATATGGAGATCACTGCAGATATAGTTCTGGGTCCATTTTATGCCCATATATGCCCATATATGGAGATATCTGTCTATTTGCGTCCATTTCATGCCCATATATGGAGATCTCTGTATCTGTCTGTCTGTGTCCCTTTATGCCCGTATATGGAGATCTTTGTGATTCTGCGTAAAATTTATGCCCATATATGCCATTTGCGTCCATTTTATGCCCATTTATGGAGATCTCTGTATCCGTCTGTCTGTGTCCCTTTATGCCCGTATATGGAGATCTTTGTGATTCTGCGTCCATTTTATGCCCATATGCTATATATGGAGATATTCAGAGATTTTTTGTTGACTCATGTGGCGTACGTGATGTCAGAGCCTTTTATGAGTGATGTCACAATGAGTCAGCGCTTGCGCCGATTTCCTCCGGAACAGCCTGATGTCAACAATCAACCCCGCATAAGGAGATTCCGAACGTTTCGCGCCGGTTCGGGAAAACTGCGCGTCGGGTCGGGTCGAGACCCGGCACTGCACTCCGTGCCGCGGCGGGGAACGCGCGTGCCGAATCTGAAGCCGGTGGGACGAACGGTTCTCGAGATACGCGGATTACAGACAGACAGACAGACACGCAGAGACTTCTCGCATTTATAGATAGATTATAAAAATGATAAATCCAAAACAAACGGTTTTGGACATACAAGGTTTCCACCTGACAACGACGATTTGTGCATGCCATGAAAAAAGTACAGACAGAAACCAGTTGAATTGCGACATCATTTAGTAATATCATTTAGTAATATCCATGGTGCAATAACCTACGTGTAGCCATCTGTTTTTTTGCAGGTGTATGTGTACGACCAGCTCAGTGGCCTTGTGGTGAGAGTGTCCGCCCTGAGACTAGGAGGTTGGGGTTCGAACCCCAGCTGGGTCAAACCAAAGACTCCCTGCTTGGCACTCAACATCAAGGGTTGGATTGGGGGTAAGTCCCTGCGACATACTAGAGTCAAGTCCAGGGGGTGTACATGTATACATCAAGCTGCCTCACGCTACAGAAACAGGAGATAGGCTCGGCAAGGGTTACTTACTATGTGTACGAATACCTGACAGGGGGCAGTGGCTCAGGGGTAGAGTGAACGGTAGATCGACCTGGATGGGAACCGCAAGGTTTCCAGTTCGATCCCGGGCTCCCCCACAGTCTATGTCAAAGTGTCCTTGAGTAAGACTCTGAGCAGTTTGTTGCCTTCATGGTTTCCTCCACCATCGGTGTACTACAGCAGCTACCGGTATGAATATGTGTGTGTGAATGTAATGCACAATAAAGCACTGTGGATAAAAGCGCTATATAAATCGTCACTGTCGGGCAGAAACCTTGTATCTCCAAGTTTCAAATTTGTATGTTTTTTCGTAAAGTAAAGCCCCGCTTCATCTTACAAGGCTGTCGCACAAAACTAGTGAAAATAGCAGATCGCCTGGCATCGCTTGTAGATCGGCCATTTTCACTAGTTTGACAATTTTTTTAAAATGATAAATACAGAACGAACGGGACATACAAGGTTTCCACCCGACAACGAAATGCACCATTTACCATCTTACGCGTCTGTGTGTGAATGTATGTGTGTACTGTGTGTACCGTGGGGCTTGTGTGGTGGGATTCTCTGAAGGTGTGCCTCACCTTGGCTGAGTGTTTGTGCTGCTCAGATCTACAGCGTGTGTTTGCTGCTCGTCAGCCAGGATCAACTCTCACAGGAGAGAGAGAGAGACGGCGCTGGAAGCCCTCAGCATCTTCATCTGAATGTTCAAGTGTTTAAACATTGTGTGATGTCAGATTATGTTGTTTCTGTGTGTGTGCGTGTGCGTGTGCGTGCGTGCGCGTGTGTGTGTCCTCGTCGGAGCCAGATGGATTAGCCGCCAACATAACCTGAGAAACTGAAGTTGAAGGCAACTCTATCTGTTTACTGAGGGAGAGAGAGAGAGAGAGAGAGAGAGAGAGAGAGAGAGAGAGAGAGAGAGAGAGAGAGAGAGAGGTGGGGAGATGAGTTCACATCAGGAAATTGTCACCCATCCTCCAACTTGCAAGCTCCATCATCCTCCATCACCCCCCTTCTCTCAAAGGAAAACTGACAGACTCAAAGCACTGGCTGGGGCAGAGGAAAGCATCCAGCTTTGTTGCCGATGACAGCAAAGAAAAGAGAGGCAAGAAGAGAGGCAAAAAAAAAAAAAAAGAAGCGATATAGATTTGCCACTCAGGAAAGCTTGCAAACAAGTGTTGCTCCTGACTTTGTCTCCCCTCTAACACATTCCTCACCATTCCAAACCTGTCTCTTAGTTACCACCCTGGTGAACGAAGTACTCTGAGTTTCTTACTTAGGTAAAAATAGATACACAATGCAGAAATGCTGTTAAAGTTAAGAGGGAGGGAGAGGGGGGAGGGAGGGTAGCACAAATCTGCCAGAGAAAAAAGAAAATATGAGTCTGGCCATGCCAGCCGGTATGGAGGGAGATAGAATGGAAGAGAGAGCCTATTGAACACGATTTACAACACATTGTTATCAAAATAACCCCAAAAATGAAAGGCAAGAATCAGCTTTATTGTCACAGGTTTACAGAGGTAAAGAAGTGGTCGTATTGTTATTTCTATAGCAAAAGGGGGGAAAGGAAATTAAGCAAGAAAAAACTAAAAAAATATGTATCCCCCCTGGGGGGTCCCGACCCACAGGTTGAGAACTTAGGTTGAGTCTTAGGAGGACGGCTCATATGCAGCTGTAATTTATTTACCGCCACCACCGCCAGCAGCCAGCAGGATCACCTTTTTACTAATTTACCAATGTCAAATTTCACATCAGAGGAGCCCGACACGGGCACGGAGCCATACTGCACATCCATATATGTAGGAGTACCTCATCCATAAACATGCTCTCTACTACTCTTATTCCCTGTGGAGAGAAATACTCAGGGTATGAACTGCTAATGAGCTCCAATCTGACCTATATATTAATATCATAGATGTATCTGCCATCCACATTTCCGTCCATTACGGTGACTGTCTCATTTGTAGGTGTGTGTGTGTGAACAGCAACTGTTGGGAACGAGAAAACAATCATTGAGGATTTGGTGGTACTTTGGAATGGACATGATACAAGTAGAGAAACAAGTGCCCTCTGGCTATGATGCTGTTGGATTTATAGTGCAGCGTTGCCAGATGCACACTATATGAGTTTATACTTACATGTGAATTCCATTCATGAGTACATTCATAGTGTACACTTGCGTACTACACACAAGCACACACACACACGCACGCACACACACACACACACACACACACACACACACACACACACACACACACACACACACACACACACACACACACACACACACACACACACACACACACACACACACACACACGCACGCGCGCACACACACCGTGAGCATAGTACTTTGGTGTATAAATTAATCATCACTTGGATCACAGAGACCAGGGGTCCACTATGTGATGATAATTATACGTGTAGAAGAGAAACCTTACTCTGTGCGTCTGTGTGTGTGTGTGTGTGTGTGTGTGTGTGTGTGTGTGTGTGTGTGTGTGTGTGTGCGTGTGCGTGTGCGTGTGCGTGCGTGTGTGTGTGTGTGTGTGTGATGTATGCTACTGCAGTCTCTCAACCCTTTCTGGATCAGGGCCACCCTGGGAATGATATGCGCTGTGCATTGCATAAACGGAAGTGCAGATCTGACTGTTTATTTTAATGATCAATCATTTTACGTATCAGAATGAATCATTATATATTTGAAAGCGTTTTGCCAGTGATTTGGGGCCCACTTGCAATATCCTCACGGCCCACATGTGGGCCCCAGCCCACAGGTTGAGAACCACTGCTGTACTGTAGGTACTGTATGTGGGCTTGTACATCTACAGTACTGTATGTGTGAAGGCCTTTATAAAGCGATCTCATTCCACTTGACCATTTCAAATGCAGTATATTACACTGAGTTTGCATCACCCAAAAAATCATTCACATTCCACACTTCTAAGTATTCACATCAAGAAACGTGGATTTGCGATGAAAGGCAGATATTAAAAGACCGTTGATGAAAGGCCTTTAATAATACAATGATCTAACAAAACCCATAATTCTCAAAGCTATAGCGAGTGCCGTGCATGCTGAGAAATAAATCTCTGAAAGTGCCAATTTACTAATCAAAAACTAAGCAAGGCACGCTTTGGATTCTGAATCACTGGGAAAAAACTCAGTCAATTACTTTTTCTTTTTACAGAGGAGTCTTTGAATGAATACATAAAAAAGCATGACACTGGAGAGTCTTAGAGAATAACTTTGGATCTTATCAATACAGTCAACAGGAATAAATGAGCTGCCTTTTAACCTTAGGGTGAAGGGTTTGTGTGTGCGTGCATGTGTGCATGTGTGTGTGTGTGTGTGTGTGTGTGTGTGTGTGTGTGTGTGTGTGTGTGTGTGTGTGTGTGTGTGTGTGTGTGTGTGTGTGTGTGTGTGTGTGTATAGCGTGAGGACGTATACAGTAACAGTAGACTATGAATCCTGCCGGTGACATTTACATTTCTTCCACGGTGGGTTGTGATTTAAGCACCAAGGTATAGCTCCAAGAAAGCACGCACATACTGTACACACACACACACCATTGATGCCACCGTGAGCTGCTGTGAAGAGGCCTCAAGCAGAATCTGTTACACACAGATCATTTACACAATGTTGGTCTTCCAGTGAAGAAAGAAACATACATATGGACACAGTCAAACGAGCATGCCATTAAATATTAATCCAGCTAATTATGCAGGATCTGCTGAGGATGGAAGCTCATTTGACAGGGGACTTAGGAGCACACGCGAACATGCATGGCTGCACAGATTCAGACAGAAACACACACACACACACACACACACACACACACACACACACACACACACACACACACACACACACACACACACACACACACACACACACACACACACACACACACACACACACGTGATCTAATTTAACAAGAAATTGTTCTAATGTTATAGAGGTTTGCATTCACAGTTCATTTAATCACATGAGCAACACAGATGCAAGAACATTCTTGGGCGTGCCATGTTTTCAAGACAGTGCCATGGGATAAGGGTTTCACAATAAATGTGTGTGTGTGCGTGCATGAGAGCTTGTGTGTGTGTGTGTCATGGGTGTGTGTCATGTGTTAGAGCCAGGGGGAGACGAGTGAAAGAGGGCGAGAGAAAGACAGAGGCAGAGGCAGCGACGGGGGAGAGAGAGAGAGAGAGAGCGAAGAGGAAGGGTTAAATATTTTATAATTCCATGAAATCCCCTGCAGTGAGAGGGTCTCCCATTAGGAAGACATGTAGGGGGGAACATGGTCTCCAGTGTGCACGTGTGTGTGTGTGTGTGTGTGTGTGTGTGTGTGTGTGTGTGTGTGTGTGTGTGTGTGTGTGTGTGTGTGTGTGTGCATACATGCATGCGTGGGCACGTGCACGGATGCCCACATGTTCACATGTCACTGTGTGTCACAGGGAGTGGCGAGGAGGAGGAAGAGGCAAGGAGGAAGATCAATGTTGTCTTTGATGGATGACATGCTGTCAGACCTGTCCTATAATGCACTGCTTCTCAAAGTAGGGTCTGGGGGACCCCCGGGGGTCCCTGAAGGGGAGGATCCTGTGCAAAATGTGCTAATTTAGCATCACCATCAGTTTAACCCAGTGTTGTTTTTGACAGCAGAGTCTTTTGAATAAAATGTCATTTAGTTTTAGTCATAATTTAGTCACCTGAAAAGTTTTAGTTTTAGTCTAATTTTAGTTGACTAAAATCGCCTAAAATCATAAGATTTTAGGCGACTGAATCTGCAGTTGATTTAGTCGACTGAAATGTATTTTGGCGGGCCTTGATGGAATCGTAATGACTGATTTTTCACTTGTGTGCTGAAAATAGCAGATCTACAAGCTCACAACGTGTCGCAGCGTGACGCGTTGTGAGCTTGTAGATCTGCTATTTTCAGCACGCAACACCTGAGAGCAACCAAAAAATGTTGTTGACGAAATAGTCAATATATTTAGTCTTAGTTTTAGTCATCACAGCAATAGTTTTTATTTAGTTTTCGTCAGTGAAAAAAACATTCAAAAATGCAATCGACAAAACATTTTCGTCATAGTTTTAGTCGACAAAATCAACACTGGTTTAACCATTTGAGACCTATATTTTATACTATGGCTATTCAGAAATAGACGATCACAATGCACACGTTGTGAGCTTGTAGACTGGCAATTTTCTTCATATTTTGAAAAATCTTGACATTTAAAAAAAAAAAGGGGGTAATACTTTAGAAACTCTTCTCTTCTCTTCACAAATCTTCTCTTCCGGGTGTCCATGGCACAAAATATTTTCAGATGGGGGTCCGTGGCCAAACACATATTCATTTGGGGGTCCTTGACATGACAAACTTGTTCTACAAACTGTTCGAATCAAAGAACACGCGCTCATCACACGCATGAGAGCATGCAAATACTGTGCCCTCCTACCACCTACTGTATAACACACAGTATCCTGACAGATGAAGAGGGGAGAATGTCCTCCTCTCCTCTCTGCTCTTATGTCCTCTCATCTCTTCTCCTCCTATTTCATGTGCTCCAATTTCATCTCCTCTCCTCTCCACTCACTTCTCCTCTCATTTCATCTCCTCTTTGTTTGTACTTTCAATATGAAATATCAGCCATATTACTGTTATGATACTGATAAAAATCACTCCACACCTATTGTCTTTGAAATAGCCTCCTCTCTCTCCCTCCCTCCCTCTCTCTCTCTCTCTCTCTCTCTCTCTCTCTCTTGTGCGCCCACACACACACACAAGCACACACACACACACACACACACACACGCGCGCGTGCGTGCGCGCGCACACACACACACACACACACACGCACACGGACACACTCACACACTGTTAACAAAGCCATTTACTTAAGATCATTGCTATACTGTGTGTAGGTCATCGAATATTGGTCTTTGATGGTCTAGCTCTACCCCTTGCTTTTCAATTCTAATCCCCACATGACTCTATACTGCCTCCTGTAGGTGAATAGGGAATGTACAATTAGCAAAGTGACTAAAAAGTATTAGATAAATAAATAAAGTGGTAGCCATTACAAGAAGCCATTTAATTATTATTATTATTATTAACATTAATTTGATACATTACTGTATTACTGTATATATTCTATTTGGTGAGCAATGTGGCTCTATGGCAAATCACAGCCATTAACCATTTGAACCCCAGTATACTTATTCTGGTAAGTATACTGTCATGGGTCTTCAACAGGGGGTCCAGGACCCCTAGGGGGTCCTCAGAGTTACTACATGGGGTCCTCCAAATCTTTGAGTGATAGAAACTTATATTTTTTTTATTAACCATTTGAACCCTAGCCTCCATATTTGTAGAACTTTAGCCAAAAATAGCAGATCTACAAGCTCACACCGCCTCGCAGCATGATGCGTTGTGAGCTTGTAGATCGGCTATTTTTGGCAAAGAGCTTTGGTGTATATTTCACGTATATTATAGTTTTTAGTTTTTATTATATCATGTCTTGAGTGTATTATCTTAGATGTGTTCTGTCTGTGTGTTTTTATCTGTGCTGTAACACCACAACAAATTCCTGTGTGTCCTTGTGACGCATTTTGATTCTGAAAACACAAATTGACACAAATAAACTGATGATTGTGCTGTCAAACGATGAAACTATATGGAATCTATCAACAGGTTGTGGGGGTCCCTGCTTCATCTCTCTCTCTCAACTAAGGGGTCCTTGGCCTGAAAAGGTTGAAGACCCCTGCTGTAAGTAGAAATACATTTGTTGTAGAGTGAAAAAGACGTAGGCCTACTAAGTATAGATGCAACTCCGATCCATTTCACTAAGAATAGAGGCATCAAAACAAGTGTTTAAATGTGCTAGAGGTGATGCAGGTGAACAGCACTGGAGCAGCATGTGAAGCTGCCTGTTCAAAGAATTCAACGATTGTTTAAGATGCAATTTGTCTGCCAGACACGAGCAATAATGATGAGATATTGTGTGTATCATTTATCTCATCTACACGGTCGTATAAATCCCTTTTCAGAGCTCACCGTTCTGATCCCAGGGCATTTTGGTGTTGTTTTGTTGGTCCATTGCATGCAGACATGGTGTGTATGTATACTGACTAGTAATTCCATGTAGGCCTATCACTATCCAGACGTGAATTCTCAGAAATAAAATGAAGAAGAAGCCTTTGCCAACCCACTCAACTGCCTCAGGCTGAGTTACATAGCAGAATCTATGTGTGTGTGTGTGTGTGTGTGTGTGTGTGTGTGTGTGTGTGTGTGTGTGTGTGTGTGTGTGTGTGTGTGTGTGTGTGTGTGTGTGTGTGTGTGTGTGTGTGTGTGTGTGTGTGTGTGCGCGCGCGCGTGTGTGCGTGTGCGTGTGCATGTGTGTGTGTGTCACAGAGGTTAAAATCTACATTCACAGCACAGCACAGTTTTCAACTGACATCAGAGAAATGCCAAAAGCAAGTGCAAACACACTATATAGTACATGCCCACCACACCACACGCACGCACAGCATGCGCGCGAGCACACACACACACACACACACACACACACACACACACACACACACACACACACACACACACACACACACACACACACACACACACACACACACACACACACACAGACACACAATGGATTTGAGTATACAATAACAATACAATAATGTCTTCCTAAAATGTCAAGATCACCCATTATGTGCTGTTGACTTGTGCATTCAGACATTTGCAGCAAACAGAAACCGTTCTTTCAGTAGTAGCTTAGCTATTCAGAACCTCGACCAATTCTCACATTATACTGAATTGCAAATGATACTGTACACTGAAATTGTGTCCAGTGCGACATGTATGTAAATACACACAACCTCGTTTCATTTTAAGATGACATTGGTTTTATGTTAGAATATATCTTTGTATAAAAAATAAAAGATTGAACAGAAATGTGCTGTTTGCATACAGTAGCTTATTCGACCCCTGAGGGAAGCTTCAAGTTGTACACATACGGTATGAAATACGTACATAAACAGATGTTCCCCCCAGAATACGTATGCTGGGGTTCAAGTGGTTAAACACACGCACGCTACGCACGCATGCATGCACACTCACACCCATGCAAGCATGCAGGCACACACCAGATGTTTGCTCCTCATACCTGATCACTATTATGGAGACACTCTAGCAAGGCTTCTGCACGTATAGGTAAAACTCAGATTTATGGTCAGTTTTGTCCCAATGTCTATTGAAACATGTCTTCAGGAATTCAGTGAAACAATCACATTTCCTGGGGGACTGCCCCATAGGTCAAACAGCGTCGGCAGGTTAGATAATCGCCCGTGTCACGGTTACTGAGGTTAGGTTTAGGTTTAGGATTAGAGTTAGGCATAGTTTTACTGAGGTTATGATTAGGGTTTGGGTTAGAGTTTGGTGGTCGATCCAAAGGGTGTTCGACCTAATGACATGTTACCCATTTCCTGACGACCCTGTGGAACTAGTGGTGCACACAGACACGCAAAAGTACGCGTACCCCACATACTGTACATGCATGGGCACACTTGAAATCTACATACAACCACACAGTTGTGCACAAGCACAAAGGCATGTTGGAGCATGCATATTTACTACTCTACATCCTCGGGGCAACAAAACAATTAAAATGGAGGAGATGCTTCAAAGCCTGCAAGTTCCTGTAAGGCTAATAGTGTGATGCATGTTCATGTGTGTAGCCTATATGAAGTAGGTTTATAAAACCTCATCACAGCTCGGGCTGATATGCCTGTACCTTGATTGGATAAGCCTGCCAGGTGTTAATTTATTCATACATAGCCATAGCCATATTTAAAAAAGGACACAATAAGCTTTTGATCAACAATTTAATACATTCACTTTTTTCAATGAGGAACTCCCCTGCATGGTGAATGAAATTGTATCCTATATTAAAATGTCCCCAAATCCAGAAAGGCTAATGGCTATAATAACTAATGGCTTACGAATGTTATACCAACTATAAATGAGTGGATTGGTTTAAACTATAATATATTTATTATGGAGAGAATTACGTTTAGCTTTAGAGGTCAAAGCGAAATCTTCACGGACAACTGGTTGGAATGGCTTACTCATGTCTCTTCAATAAGACCTGATTTTATTTGAATTCAGTTTTTTAATTGAATGTATGTTGACTTGTTGAGTCTGTCCCAGTCTGTCTGGACATTATATTCACATTTTGGAAGACGTGACCAAGTGATTGTGCTGTAGGCCTATGTACGCATATAGTAACTAATAAGTGAACGAGTAGAGTGACAGATACTGTATCTCCCCTTATGTGTATTTGTAGGTATATTGTTTGTTTGGTTGTATGTAATGTGCCGGTTTTCTTTTTCTTATTTTCTTTCCATGGACACAAGGAAAATACAATAAAAAGTATTTTCCAAGGGTGTGGGGAGAGTTTTAGTATGCAGCACTGGAAGGGTTATTGTGTGGGTGAAATAGGCTATTTCTTCCTCTCTCCCCCCTCTCTTTCTCTCTCTCCGTCCCTGATGGCCGATTATACAGGTTAGGTAGCAGATTTATACAGTGTTAGCAGATTATAATGCATTATAAATATGTTCACAAAGCATTATAGACATGGGAATGCGTGGCAAAGTGTTTTCCCTCTCTCCCCTCTTCCTTCCACCCCTCCCTCCCTCTCTTTCTTTCTTTCTCGCTGACTGAGCTCTCTCTCTCTGACACCACCGCATCTTGAACTTTATATATATACGGTATACACTGTATACTGTATACGTGTATATATAAATAGCTTTGCCATTTTTCTTTGGTCTGTTGAAAATTAGCATCAGAGAAAAGTCTATGCTGTCATTGTAGGTTATGCGTGAGCGTGTGTGCTTGTGCTCCAGGGCCGTCAATTGGGTATGGCAGGGGTATGCAGCTGCCATACCCTGGGTCCAGGGGGAAAATAAAAGTTACTTTTAAATATAAATCCATGAATGTCTCTTTGTCTATCTGTGCTGGTTATTATGTTGTTAAATTACAGTAAAATAACTACAAATGCAAAATTTCACAACATGGTCACTTTAACAAGGTATTATAATTATATTCTCCACACTTGTATTCTCCCCATCTTGACAAAATGGTATATTCCCAGGTTCTGCAGGTCAGCTGCACAGGTGCAATGCATTATTGTTAATTGTGGCACGTTTACTAACATGCCAAGTTTAGCTGGGGGGGGGGGGGGGGGGGGAATAAAAATACTTCTTAAAATAAATGTATCATGCCTCTTGCTAAGGTATGGCAACATGACTGGTCGCGCGTGCAAGACACCAGTCATGTTGCCATACCTTAGCTTTTTCTGAACCGACGCCACTGTTGTGCTCGCACATGTGCGTGCGTGCGTACGTGCGTGCGTGCGTGCGTGCGTGTGTGGTTGTTTGTATGTATGTACGTGTGAGTGTGTGGACATTGTGTTTGGGTGTTCATTGTTTGTGGAGGAGCCTATACTAGATCTTTTGAAGCTTCAGAGGTGTGCTACAACCCCCGCACATAATGCACTGCCTCCTGCATGCCAGGAGAACCCGATAAGAAGTGTTTACGGGAAAAAGGCAGTAAATGTCAAGGCAACAGAAATGGGAAATGGCAAAGTGAGAGAAGGCCAATTAAAGCAACAAAAGAGGGCTTGTATACAAATTAACGCTTCCAAAGAGCAGGGAATCAAAAGCATCGCTTGTCTAACGTTCGCCACCTTCTTCCATGTTTGTGCATGCAGAGGAAATTTCTGGTTTCTGTTTTTTGTAGTGATCTCTGCTTTTCTCAGGCAGTGCAGTGTGTTGGGATCCAAGGCAGTGTGTACACTGTCCAAATACTTTACCACTTTTACCCTGCCATCCCTATTTCATGCATGTCATTATAAGCAATAACGTGCTCTCAACGTCTTATTTTGTATTTTTTCTAAAACGAATTTGACACATTTTCAAAAGAAATTCAGCAAACTTTTGAAAATGTTCAAAATATCACATTTACAAGCTCCCAATGCACTGAGATTGGCATTGTTTTAGTTTAAAATGTGTTAGTGGTGAATCATCACAGAGGGGTGTTGCATTCCTCATCCATGCTCTTCATATTCATTCCGAAACATACAATAAACACTCTCCAACATGTTAATTTGTTGTCCAATTATATTCTCATTACATGACAGGGTTTGTATGTAGCATCTCTGTCTGTCTGTCTGTCTGTCTGTCTGTCTGTCTGTCTGTCTGTCTGTCTGTCTGTCTGTCTGTCTGTCTGTCTGTCTGTCTGTCTGTACGTATATGCACTGTGTACAGTGTGTTGCCACATGTCCATTTGATCTATACATGTTCTTTTCCATGTTATTAATACATTTTTCCAGGTTTAAAAGTGAATACTGAATTTACAATACTCATGCACACACACTCACACACACACACACACACACACACACACACACACACACACACACACACACACACACACACACACACACACACACACACACACACACACACACACACACACGCGTGCAAACACATGCACACACTCATTTTAGACCTCACAAAGCGGGCATAGAGTGTAGTAGAGTCCAGTAAACATGAGGGATGAAGGATCAATCAGCATTTGTGTTGTGAGGACAGTGAAGAGGGGCATGCTGGGACACTGGCACCGTTCCAAATCATATCATTTTCCTCCTATCTGTTCTTGTTTGAATGCCTTTCAAACACCTCTTTTTTTCAAGTCTCAACTCAACTCGACTTGTGAGAATCTCCACACCCGCCTGGCACATCATCACACCATGGACAATTCCAGAGAATTAAAGGGTCCAACCCCCTCCATGCAGGAGTTTGGATCCAGGGCCCCTGCTGGCAAATCTAACTGGTAACAGTCCACCTCCTGCACAAGCTAGTGACGTTCCATGACCCCATATCAGGTCCATCATAGGGATGGGACGATATGAAAATTTCATATCACGATATTGTGACCAAAGAAATCGCGATTATCACGGTATCACGCGGTGGACTTATCTTTTCGGTCTGTGCCTGGCCGGGCTCCCTGGCAAATCTGGCCACCAGGCGGCCGCCGATGGGCCTGGCTCCCCCAGGCCCCTCACATACAACCATTTAGCCATGGGAGACCCTATAGGACAGGGTTCCCCAATAGGCGGCCCGCGGGCCATTTGCGGCCCGCGGGGGGCTACTGTCTGGCCCCCACCAACCCCAGTAATAATGGTGGTATAAGAGCAGCAACAACACTAGTATATCGGCGTTGTCGGGTGGAAACCTCGTATCTCCAAATTTGTATGTTCTTTTGCAAAGTAAAGCCCTGCTTCATCATACATGGCCGTCGCACAAAAGTGCGGCGGTGCGAGGCGTTGTGTGCTTGTAGATCTGTTGTTTTCACTAGTTTAAATCATTTTTAAAATGATAAATGCGAAACAAACGGTTGTGGACATACAAGATTTTCCCCCGACAACGAAGATATCTGAACTGTCGCTGGAGTAGCGGGAATGCCACCGTTGCCCCCTGCAATGTTGTGGCCCTCCGCTTGGTACCCTAGACATAATTTCGGCCCTTGGGGAAAACTAATTGGGGAACCCTGCTATAGGAGCATCAGGCTCCAGACAACACAGCTCCCAGGTTCATTGGGACACACAAAGCTCTGCACCATGATAAGGTGATGGTCCCCTGGAGAGCACACACACATACAGACGCTCAAAAAAGACCTCAAGCTCTCCAGGGAGATTACAGCATGTGTTTTGATGAAATCATAGAGGGGACAGTGAGGGCACTATACAGCAAGCACATGCGCACGTGACACTCACACACACACACGCACACGCACACGCACGCACACACACACACACACACACACACACACACACACACACACACACACACACACACACACACACACACACACACACACACACACACACACACACACACACACACCTTTTAGACCTCACAAAGCGGGCATAAAGTGTAGTAGCGTAGAGTAAACATGAGGGATGGAGGATCAATCAGCATGTGTGTTGTGAGGACAGTGAAGAGGGGCATGCTGGGACACTGGCACCGTTCCAAATCATATGATTTCCTTCCTATCTCCTCTTCTTAGAATGCCTTTCAAACACCTCGTCTTTTCAAGTCTATTTTTGCCTTCCAACACAGTGGGGAGGTTTTCGAGCATTAGCTTGGTTTAGACCGAGGCTTAAGGGAGCTACAATTGGATTTGAACATCCCTTTTATTTAGAATTGCCATATAAATAAATAAATACATAAATGCAATTATTAATTCATAAACAAATTTTTTCTAATTAGCTGTATTCTACTGCAGTGTTTCTCAACCTGGGCACACTTTTCATGTCCCAAGAATCCATGGGCACACGAACATAATACGGGGGTGTAAATATCATCACTGTCGGGAAGAAACCTTGTAATTCCAAGTTTAAAATGTGTACGTTTCTTCGCAAAGTAAAGCCTTCCTTCATCATACAAGGCTGTCGCACAACAGTAGTGCGAGGCGTTGTGTGCTTGTAGATCGGCTGTTTTCACTAGTTTAAATCATTTTTTAAATTATAAATACAATACTGGCTTTCACGCAGTTTCAAGGGGCACACCTGACCCTTCTCAGGGGCACACCAAAGGTCCCCAGGCAGGCACAGTGGTTGAGAAACACTGTTCTACTGTATGTGGAAGACGAGGAGGACAGGTTGCAGAGGCAACCAACATTGGAACACAGCCAGATTTTGCCACAAAATAAATCACCTCTGGGACCAGAGTGCTGATGGGAGGTGTGTAAAACATATTAATGAATAAGAGCAGAAAATCACTCCACATAGCACTCAGTTCACCTTATTATTAAGAGCATTTTTACAGCATGGATCTGCAGGAGGCTATAGCCTCGTCGTCTGTAAGAGCGTCAGTTTGTGTGTGTCTGTCTGTGTGTCCGGAGCCAATATCGCTTATTGAGTCGACGAGTGCCAAATGTCTTGTGCACGCTGCCGTTATAGGCCACTAAAGTACCTCCATTAACTCAGGTGTTTATACTTTATACTTATTTTTTCAACTAAATATTTGAACTTTAATTTTATAACGGAAGTCAAAGGGGCGCTGACCTGGCAGAAACCTTGCCCAAAATTAGAATCATATACGTCACGGATTGACGTTGGAAAGTTGGAACTGACGTCACAGACGGGCCACATGAAGTCTGAGATCTACATTGGAGCCAAGCTGATCGATTTCTTTTTATAATGGCATATCCTCACTTGATCATTCCTCAGACCACTGCTCTGCTTGTTGTGGCTATGATGTCATCTCCCAGCGCTGTCTTTTTAAGCCTGTAGTCCAGTGGCGTCAGTTCAGAAAAAGGTAAGGTATGGCAACATGACTGGTGTCTTGCATGCGCGCGAAGACACAGTCATGTTGCCATACCTTAGCAACAGGCATGATACATTTATTTTAAGAAGTACATTCTATTTTTTTCCCCCCAAAATGTATATGGTTTCCTGGGCTGGATATGGCAGCCTGGAACAGTTGTTCAAGTGTGGCTAAACTTGGCGTAAACCCAGGGGCGGTTTTTATAAACTGGGGGCTCCCCACAAAGGTAGCAAAAGAGGCCCCCCCATGAGCACGCGTGAAAAATAGGTATGCGCGAAAAACAGTATGCGCGCGTGCGAAGTGCAGGAATTAAAAATGCCACCCTCCAACTCAATACCTATTCTGAAAAAGTGATGATTTAGCATGACAAGACAATGAACTTGACAAGAGAATGAAGAGCAGAGGCAGAGGAAGCCTATTTGTTGTCATTCTGGTTGGTTTTAAATACCAAACCACAATCATTTTGGATCTATTTGATTAATTTAAGAAGAGTACAGTAAGGTAAGTAAGGTAATCAAAGGTATATAGAGTAGGCCTATATGTATATTTTTATACAGGACATGTTTGATGCAGGACAATAATTATTTTAATAGCAATAAGGGAATATCAGTGAATAATAATACTTTAAAATTATATTTGTACAATTCCTTTTTAATTATTATTTTTCAAAATGTAGATAAAATTAAAGCTGCAAGCAGCAATGACCGGGCCCTCGCAGCTCTACCCACGTCGCAAGGGGCAACAGCCAATCAGAAGAGGGGACGGGACTAAGTTAAACCAATTAAGGTGAAGGACTCTTAATGAAGTCATATGACACCAGCCACAAGTCTGTACGACAAACGGTTCATGAGATGTAGAGGCACTTCCTGTTTGGCGAAGGGCACTTCCTGTTTGGCAAAGGAAGCGCCAATTAAGGTTAAGGACTCTTAATCAAGTCATATGACACCAGCCCTGAGTCTGTACGACAAACGGTTCATGAGATATAGAGGCACTTCCTGTTTGGTGAAGGGCACTTCCTGTTTGGCGAAGGAAGTTTTATCTCTGTGTGAAACCTATTGACTCAAGTGAGCAGTTGGTCAATTCTTTAAAAAATCATAACTTTTGACAGGAACGAGCTAGAGACTTACTTTTTTTTTCTAAATGCTCAGAATAATGAGCCCAGCAGGGGGCCCCCTCTGCCTTGGGGCTCTACGCAGTTGCGTAGTCTGCGTAGAGCAAATAACCGCCCCTGCGTAAACCAAGTTAATTGTGGCGCCAAACTTGGCGCCACAATTAACAATAATGAATTGCACCTGTGCAGCTGACCTGAGGAACCTGGAAATATACTATTCTGTCAAGATGGGGAGAATAAAAGTGTGGAGAATATAATTATAATACCTTGTTAAATTTTGCATTTGTAGTTATTTTAATGTAATTTAACAACATAACCAGCACAGATAGACAAAGAGACATTCATGGATTTATATTTAAAAGTAACTTTTATTTCCCCCCTGGACCCAGGGTATGACAGCTGCATACCCCTGCCATACCCAATTGACGCCCCTGCTGTAGTCGTCAGCTCCCACCAACTGTCGAGCATGATCTCATGGCTACACGCGCACACATCAATATTTGCATTACTGTACTTGTGAGGATGTCAGCATTTTAGGACCCTGATTTTATGAAAGTCATTTTTATCCTTTCCCATTATAGCCTAACCCTTAAGTCGAAAAACCCGTCACAGTGCGTCACGTCATTAGATTGTACATGCCCTATTTTTGGTGCATGACATCAGTGGCGTCAGTTCAGAAAAAGCTAAGGTATGGCAAAATGACTGGTGTCTCGCACGCGTGCGAGACACCAGTCATGTTGCCATACCTTAAGAAGTACATTCTATTTCCCCCCGTTTCTACGGTTTCTTGGGCTGGATATGGCAGCCTGGAATGGTTGTTCAAGTGCAGCTAAACTTGGCATGTTAAACGTGCCACAATACCTTGTTAAAGTGACCATTTTGCTAAATTTTGTAGTTATTTTACTGTAATTTAACAACATAATACAGATAGACAAAGAGACATTCATGGATTTATATTTAAAGGTAACTTTTATTTTCCCCCCTGGACCCAGGGTATGGCAGCTGCATACCCCTGCCATACCCAGTTGACGCCCCTGCATGACACTCACACAACAAAGTAAAGCTCTGGCATAACTACAACCCCTAAACCTAACTTCTAAATGTCTAATCCTAACCTAAACCTAACTTCTAAATGTCTAATCCTAACCTAAACCTAACTTCTAAATGTCTAATCCTACCTAAACCTAATTTATAAATGTCTAATCCACCAAATCATTTCCTTATTCTGCCTAATAATGCCTAATTCTAAATTATGATTTTAATTTGTATTTGTTTTAGTTTTTTTTTTACCATAAAGCGAAGCTTTCTTGCAGGAAAATGTTCCTTGCGATGTCTATTTCTCAAAAAAAAAAAAACTTCTGTGGACATTTGGCCAAATGAGTAATGCAAGTACGCACAGGCACGCACGCACGCACACAAACACACACGCATGCATGCATAAATGAAGACATACAGTATGCATGTTAACACACACCTACACATACAGTATAGGAACACCGAAGACATTCATTTCACACACGCACGCACGTGCGCACACACACACACACATACACACACACGCATGCATGCATAGAAATGAAGACATACAGTATATGCATGTGAACACACACACACCTGCACATACCGTATGTATAGGAACACTGTAGACATTAATTTCACACGCACGCACGCACGCACGCACGCACACACGCACGCACGCACGCACGCACGCACGTGCACGCACACACACACACACACACACACACACACACACACACACACACACACACACACACACACACACAGACACACACACACACACACACACACACACACACACACACACACACACACACACACAGACACACACACGACCATAGGGACCCGGGCCCACATACAGCTGGTGTATATGTAACCAAGCAAACACTTGTCAAAGCCGAGATAGAAATAGATCAAGGAGAGGCTTGTCTCAGCAGGAGACAGCCGTAATGACAAGAGGTGTGATAGCGAGGAGGAGAGAGAGGGTGAGGAAGAGATGGGGACTGGAGGTATAGACAGAGGGAGACAAAGCCAAGGTGGGAAGCAGAGCTTGATGGTGCGTGGGATGAACACGGAGAAAGTTGGAGTGATTGGGAGAAAGAATCAGAAGTTACAAGGAAGAAAGTGACTAAAAAGCCAAGGGGAGTGAATAGCAGCCACATTAACACTGGTGTCCCTATTCAGGGCAAATGTTCTAAAATTCTCCACTTTTCCTAAATACAAGCTCACACTAGGGCATTCACGAATAGTGATTTTTAGTATTCGAATTATTCGACCTCAAAGTATTTGAATAGACGAATATTCGACAGGACTGGCCAAACTGTCAAATATTAAGCAAGCAAGAGGCGAACATTGTGAAAATAGTCGATCTACATGCTCACCACGGGCACGTCCTGATAAGGCAAACGCCGATAAGGCAAACTCCTTTTTTTTTTAAACCTCCTTTTGTTATGGTGAAATGTGAGCTCACCTGCATCGCGTTTCATTCCATTCATGCGTTTATCGTGCGCTTGCCCAGGCCTTGCGGCCTGGGCATAAATATAACGATTGCATTCACCACGGCTTCGTAACTCGCGCGCCCTGGCCCGCTCTTCGCGGGCACTCGCGCCTGCGGCGCTCAGGCGCGAAGAGCAGGACCAAGATCCGCTGGCCTTCGCGCTGCTTGCAATGTCGTGGACAATAACTGTGGTTACAAAAGGAGGCTACTCTGTTGCATTTTTCCTTAATGGGACGGCAGAAGATCACTAGGGTAGGAGACCCGGGCAGTACCTTTGACCAGTTTGCCTTATTGGTGTTTGCCTTATCGGCGTTTGACTTAGCGGGATTTCCCCGCTCACCACGCGAGGCGTTGTGAGCATGTAGATCTGCTTTTTTCACAATATTTATCTGTGGAACCGAGTCACATTAAATGTAACTAGAAGCTGGGCGGCCCAGCGTCTAGTCGGCGACCTGGCCAACTCGGAACAATGTAAATAGGGAATGAATGCCCCGCCCTTTAATGCAAACCCCATTATACCTGTTTTCATAGGACCCGTTTTGACCATCTGTCTGCCTGTGTCCATTTATGCCCATATATGGAGATATCTGTATCTGTCTGTCTGTCTGTCGGCGTCCATTTTATGTCCATATATGGAGATCACTGCAGTTATAGTTCTGTGTCCCTTTTATGCCCGTATATGGAGATCTTTGTGATTCTGCGTCCATTGTATGCCCATATATGCCATATATGGAGATATCTGTTTATCTGCGTCCATTTTATGCCCATATATGAGATCTCTGTCGCTTTTTTGCCCATATATGAAGATCTCTGCACACACAGTACCGGTTGCGGAAAACTCTGATGTCAGACATCAGCTCCGCATACGGGCATTCATTTTATTCCCATATATGGAGAACGCGCGTGCCGGTGGGACGAACGGTTCTCGAGATACGCGGATTACATACATACATACACACTCACAGAGATTTTTTGTTGACTCATGTGGCGTACGTGATGTCAGAGCCTTTTATGATGTGATGTCACAATGAGTCAGCGCTTGCGCCGATTTCCTCCGGAACAGCCTGATGTCAACAATCAGCCCAGCATAAGGAGATTCCGAACGTTTCGTGCCGGTTAGGGAAAACCGCGCGTCGGGTCGGGTCGAGGCCAGGCACTGCACTCCGTGCCGCGGCGGGGAACGCGCATGTCGAATCTGAAGCCGGTGGGACGAACGGTTCTCGAGATACGAGGATTACAGACAGACAGACACACACGCAGACACGCAGAGACTTCTCGCATTTATAGATAGATACCTACAATTCCAAGTGCTTGTCAGGGTGGGGGTCCCCAGTTCAAATATGTTTATTTTGGGTGTCACAGCCTAAAAAGGTATAGAGCATTAACAAATTCATCCACCAGGGCCATTGACAAAAAATAATAATAATAATATATATATATATATATATATATATATATATATATATATATTCGACTTCGTTGAACAACGTCGAATAGTGACTTTGATATTCGAATATTCGAATATTCGAATAGTTGGTGAATGCCCTAGCTCACACAAGTCGTGCGCTTCTAGATGGCTATTTCAATACCCGTTGCATAACGAAGTATGGGACCGGGCGTGAATCCATGGTCTGATTTTGTATAGCTTTTACTCTGGTTCAAAAACTGCAGTGTTGTAAAAACATGGCAGGCTTGTAAGCAATGCAGCTGCAGCCAATCAAATTAATATTGGTTAGATTTGGGTGTGTCCTCCTGAGCCATGCATGGGTGTGCATATGTGCAAGCGTACAGTAGATATATATGTGTTACAGTATGTTCAAGAAACCAGTAAAAGTTGTCAAGGAGCACTCGTTTTGACGTTCACCACACACTAATCACCACCAGATGGCGACGTCAGCCACTGGATAAGAGAGTTACGTCACGCTTTGAACTCGCCGCAGACCGGAAGTGTTTACTCTTTATTTACTAGCCTAGCCTAGCCTAGCCTAGCCTAGCCTAGCCTAGCCTAGCCTAGCCATTAGCTCCATTGTAGTCACTTGGACAGGGCGTTTAACGTGCGCTTGCCCAGGCCTTACGGCCTGGGCATAAATATAACGATTGCATTCACCACGGCTTCGTAACTCGCGCGGCGCTCCGCCGGCCGCGCGGCCCTGGCCCGCTCTTCGCGGCCACTCGCGCCTGCGGCGCTCGGGGGCGAAGAGCAGGACCAAGGTCCGCTGGCCTTCGCGCCGCTTGGGGCTTCGTGGACCCAGGGGGGCCTCGTAACTCGTTTGGGCTTCGTGGATACAGGGGGGCTTCGGTAGCCGCTCGCAGTGTCGTGGACAATAGAGCGGCGCACCGCCTGGAATACGTTGTTGTGGCGACCGCTTGCTCCGCCCCGTGCCGCATCACGAGTGCTCCGCGTCTCGAATGTGCTGGTTCTCTTATATCCGGTGACATATGCACACGTCTAAATCTAACACACTCATTAATTTTATTAGCAGCAGCTGTGTTGCTTATATCACGTGTGCAATAAATTCCATCTCATGCAGCCTGTCATATTTTTACCCTGCTGTATTTTTGCTTGAAACAAAGTACAAAATGCGCCTATAGGGTGATTTTTAAGTAGTGACCTTGTAGATCAGCTTGTTTCCGGTACACAACACTGTCGTGCGAGAAACAAATCAGGCTCAATACTGTTTTGTCTCATCAATAAATCTTTGGTCTGATCTCTGAACTATAAGCTTGGTGGGCGATGAAGTTGATATTCCAAGTCAGAATAGTGTCCAGGAAGCCAGTGTATTTAATCGTACTGCACAGAGGTTCCTGTCTACCTGTCGAATGCGATGACACCAGGCTGCTCATCACACTCCCAAAATCAATAAGCCCTCGTCAAAACTGGGAAACTGAGCCTGTTTGTTTGTCTTGATCTGCTGGGGGAGGCAATCAGATTGGATTGTTTTCCATCAGTTTAATCATCCTGCAATCTCCTCTAGATCCTGTTCTGCTGATTAGAACACTGGTTCTCAACTCCAGTCCTAGGGGAGCCAGGCTACCGCTCATTTTCTATACCATCAAGTCTTTATTTGAGCTCACTTGGTGTCCCAGGTTTAATTACATACCTGGTTAGAAGACTAAATACTGAGAATAATTACAAGCTGTGGATCCTCAGGACAGGATAAGAATCTTACTGCTGAACAAATCTACCTGATAATATAAATAGTTTTTTTTGTTTTGTTTTTCTCGTTTTTTTTTTTGGTCAAGCCCACTGCTTCATTTACAAACTTCAATGAGTTTGGAGTCTGGAGAAGAGTTTGGAGAAAATCTTGGCAACATGATAAGTAACTGTATTTCCCCAAATTACGTTCAGGTGGCAAAATTAAAATGGACGTCAAATTAAATCACAACTCTTCAGGAATAAATAAGGAAAACATGTAAAGGCAAAATGACCGAACATACAGTATAGGCTCCAGAGTTATTCTCTCTTTTTCAGTTTGGTTTATACCCAGCTAGTTCTGTCTAGGTAAGAACCATGATTCTCCATCAACACTGAGTTTCTTATTTGATGCATCTCACACAGACTACATAAAACATTGCTGTTAGCCACTCATTACAGTATATCTAAAACTGCTGATCTACAAGCTCCCAACATGTCTCATTATGCTGTGTAGTGAGCTTTTAGGTCTGCTATTGTTTTGAATACAAAGAAAAACTAGAAGCAGTGCTCTTCCGAGCACAGGTCTCCACCAGGCCAGGCGTCCTGGTGGTGCTATATGATAGGCCAATGTAAAAAGGGTGGCATGTGTTCTTCGCCAATCTTAGACCTTTCATGGCAGTAAGAATGATTTGAGGCATTGTGTTCCAAGCATGTGTTTTGCTAAAGTCTACCTGCTGGTGGCGCCATAACAGGCCAATGTGAAAAGAGTAGCATTTGTTCCTTGACATAGTGGGAATATGTGTGGCAAATGTCACGGTAATCGCAAGCTGCGTTGATGATTTGAGGCATTTTGTTCAAAAACGGAGCAATCCTGCAAACTTTGGAAGCTAATATTAGCCAATCAGGATGGAATATGAAATATCAGACGGATCAGACTTGATCACATGACTATAGAGATGAGAGACAGCCGCTGGCCGCCGCGTCCACGTCCATGGACGCGGCCGTGGACGCGTCCATGGACGCGGACGCGAAAAAAACGCCCACGGACGCAAACGGCCGGCCGTCCCGGCCGTGGACGCGGCCGTGGACGCGGCCGTGGACGCAGACGGCCGGGGACGCGGCCGTGGACGAGGCCGCGGACGTGGACGCAAACGGCCGGCCGTGGACGAGTCCATGGACGAGGCCGCGAAAAAAAGGCAGCGAAAAAAGAAAAAAAAGGTGTCTATTATTTTTTGATGGAGAATTCAAATATGACCTTCTTTTTTGCATAGGACAACTCTAACCTGCATCAATTGGTATTTTATAATTGCCAATTGTATATCCATCTGAAAAACAAATTGGATGTCTATTGTATGTATTTTTTGATGGAGAATTCAAATATTACCTTTTTTTTGGAATAGGACAACTCTAACCTGCATCAATTGGTATTTTATAATTGCCAATTGTACCCTATCCATCTCAAAAACAAATTGGATGTCTATTGTATGTATTTTTTGATGGAGAATTCAAATATTACCTTCTTTTTGGAATAGGACAACTCTAACCTGCATCAATTGGTATTTTATAATTGCCAATTGTACCCTATCCATCTCAAAAACAAATTGGATGTCTATTGTATGTATTTTTTGATGGGGAATTCAAACGTTACCTTCTTTTCTAGATAGGACAACTCTAACCTGCATCAATTGGTGCATCAACCTACTATCTATCTATCTATCTATCTATCTATCTATCTATCTATCTATCTATCTATCTATCTATCTATCCATCCATCTATTTATTTATACTTCACCTTTAGTCCAGAAGAGAGTTCAGCATCAGGAACTTGCACACATGGAACTGTGTCATGACTGTGTCATGGAGCTAAAACAGGGCTATGTTAAATACTCAAAATGACTCTGATGGACCAATCAGGGTGGTGGTGGGGGGAGGGATCAACAATAGACAGAAACTGGATAATGCTTTGTTAACTGTCCCACCTAAGTCCCTGCTAGTCTGAACAAACATCACCTTCCCTCTCATAACACTACTACTACTACATTTATATAAAGCTGCTCTTGCATTTGAATTCAAGTCTGACACAAGTTAAGGTTAACTTAGGTAGTATTTCATTTTGCTGGCTTTTAGGGTCTGTGTGTGAGTGTGTAGGCTCACAAATTATTATAATTGTCATTAAGTGACTCTATCTATCTATCTATCTATCTATCTATCTATCTATCTATCCATCTATCCATCTATTTATTTATACTTACTGTTTACATTTTCTATAAATATTTATTTCTATATAAAACTCAGTTGTGTGGAGTTATTGTGTGCCTTTTCTTGTAGCTAAAGAGTCCATTTGTTCACTAGACATTAAGTCAAGGTTACTATTTTGAGTTGAAGCTAAGTGTTTTATTGCTTTGTGGTTTAACATGATTTAAAAGGCAAATTCATTGTTATGGTTACTTTAGAAGACTGCTTTTGCATTCATGAGTTAAAAAGAGAGCCAAGCTAATTTAAAGAGTTAAGTTAAAGGAACACAAAACATGACCTAACTCGCTGCCATTGGACAGACAGTTACAACATAGGCCTACTCTTATCTTTCACAGAACAGACAATTATCATTTGTTTTATCTATTTGAGACTATGTAGCTGCTCTATGGGAAATAGAGCATTATATCAGCCTATTCAATTGATAATGACCAATGGGTGCCAGTTTCTAAGTAGTTAACCATATTAACATAACAATATATGTGGCCTAGACATGGATATTGCCCAATCAACTCGTAATCTACAGAAATGTCCACCACATCACACAGTATAAAACTTAGTAGGCTCAGTGGATTCACCTATGTTAAATCATGTCAGGTTAGTTTGGTTCAAGGTTCAAGTATAATAATTTATGAGACAAAAATGTAAACAGCACAAATGTACAATCACATCTCGGCTAGAATGATAACATAAAGTCCTGACTACTCCTTGTTATTGTGGTCCTAAATACTACAATGATTAGTTTGGATGCATTGCTTCTATCATGTCCAATTAAAAATAAATACATTACATACATACAGAAATCTGCCTTCTCCTGTATTGTATTAGTGACATTCATTATAAATAGTAAAATAACAGGACAGAGCAAAAAAGGCCTCTGTTGTGTCTTTATCTGATCACATGCAATCAGACACTCACACTGCACAGCAATATATAAACGTTATTACAGGCTCAAGGCCCACAGGGTAAGAAGACAATACATTACAAAGATAATAATTTAAAAAAACAACAACAGAGAGTACATTCACAAAGCCCCACCGGAGCTAAAGAGGCACTCATGCCACTCATGCCAGTGTCCACTAATGGTAGACGTGTACCTGACAGAGCTACATCCAGGGTCTGTCATCAGTCTCTGGAACAATCTGAAACAATGTATCTTTCCTGTGGCTGTTATAATGAACACAAACAGATCAGAAAGTAATTTAACATACAACAATGTAAGGGATTCCTTTCTATTAAAAGCAAAATCATAACTGGGTCAAAGTTGCTTGGTTCTCCCCATATAAAGGCATGTAGGTAACAGTAACATGATATTATGTCATGAATGATAAAAGTAATGTTTAAACACTTTGATGTGTGTGAGTTTATCTGGAGACTTACTCAGTCTGTGACTTACAGAGATCTTGATGGTCTTTGGGTTCCACCCGTTCATCAGAATTGCCGCTGGTGCCGTCTAGAGATTTCATCTTCACTTGAAGTCTGGAGTCTATTATGTACAGTGTATTCTGGACAGTTGTGGACACTCTGCAACTAACCTAACCTAACACACACTATGTGTTAATGTTGATCAATATAATAATGTAAAAATACAAAGTTAAGTAGACCTAAGTAAGAAATAGTAAATACATTGTAATAATACATTGAAGGGGAAAATGTAGGAAAACAAATGCAACTCAGCATTGAATTTATGGCAAACATTTTGCTAACCCTTTCCAAATAATATACAATTAAGAAGTGGGATGTTACACTTAGTAAGAGAAAGAATTAATGAAATATTACATTTTTAAAAAGCTAGAAGACTCACCTATTATAGTAACCATGTGAATTGCTAATAATGTTATGGGTCAGATGTGTAAAGATCTATCACATTGTATTGTTCTTTTCAGACTCAACAATAATAATGATGATGTTACTTAAATGCTGATCAATGTGTGAATCTGGCTCTTATCAGGTGTGTGTTTTCTCTCCCTGTCCTGTGCTGTCCTCAGTTAAACCAAGACAGTGCTGTTGTGACCAATGTGGAAAAAGCCTTCAGCTCAATTTATTATCTCAAAGTAGACCAGAGAATTCATACCGGAGTGAAGCCATTCAGCTGTGAACAATGTGGGAAGTATTTTGCTCGGTCTGGACAATTAAAAGATCATAAGCGTTCACATACTGGAGAGAAACCTTATTGTTGTGACCAGTGTGGGAAAAGATTTGTTCAAAAGGGGATTTTAAAAGAACACCAGAGAATTCACACTAGAGAGAAGCCCTATTGCTGTGACCAGTGTGGGAAAAGCTTTACTCGATTGTCTTATCTCAAAATACATGAACGAATTCACACAGGAGAGAAACCATACAGCTGTGTCCAATGTGGGGAAAAGTTCAGTTTAATGGCTGCTCTGAAAGTACACCAGAGATTTCACACCGAAGAAAAGCCTTACTGCTGTGAACACTGTGGCAAACGTTTCACTGTAAAATCTAGCCTCGTACAACACAAGAAGATTCAAACTTGAGAGAGACCTTACTGCTGTCACCAATGTGGGAAAAGGTTCACTCTGAAGACGGCTCTGAAAAGACACCTGAAAATCCACACTGGTGAGAAGCCATATACTGCTGTGTCCAGTGTGAGAAAAGGTTCAGTGATATGCATCATCTCAAAGCACACCAGAAAAATCACACTGGAAAGAAACCTTATTGCTGTGACCAGTGTGGAAAGAGCTTTCCTAGACTGGAACATATCAAAATACACCAACAAATTCACACCGGAGAGAAACCTTATATCTGTAACCAATGTGGGGAAAGCTCTGTCAGGTACACGTCTACCGTTAGAGGACACTGGCATGAGTGCCTCTTTAGCTCCGGTGGGGCTTTGTGAATGTACTCTCTGTTGTTGTTTTTTTTTATTATTATCTTTGTAATGTATTGTCTTCTTACCCTGTGGGCCTTGAGCCTGTAATAAAGTTTATATATTGCTGTGCAGTGTGAGTGTCTGATTGCATGTGATCAGATAAAGACACAACAGAGGCCTTTTTTGCTCTGTCCTGTTATTTTACTATTTATAATGAATGTCACTAATACAATACAGGAGAAGGCAGATTTCTGTATGTATGTAATGTATTTATTTTTAATTGAACATGATAGAAGCAATGCATCCAAACTAATCATTGTAGTATTTAGGACCACAATAACAAGGAGTAGTCAGGACTTTATGTTATCATTCTAGCCGAGATGTGATTGTACATTTGTGCTGTTTACATTTTTGTCTCATAAATTATTATACTTGAACCTTGAACCAAACTAACCTGACATGATTTAACATAGGTGAATCCACTGAGCCTACTAAGTTTTATACTGTGTGATGTGGTGGACATTTCTTTTTGTGGTGGAGGATTACGAGTTGATTGGGCAATATCCATGTCTAGGCCACATATATTGTTATGTTAATATGGTTAACTACTTAGAAACTGGCACCCATTGGTCATTATCAATTGAATAGGCTGATATAATGCTCTATTTCCCATAGAGCAGCTACATAGTCTCAAATAGATAAAACAAATGATAATTGTCTGTTCTGTGAAAGATAAGAGTAGGCCTATGTTGTAACTGTCTGTCCAATGGCAGCGAGTTAGGTCATGTTTTGTGTTCCTTTAACTTAACTCTTTAAATTAGCTTGGCTCTCTTTTTAACTCATGAATGCAAAAGCAGTCTTCTAAAGTAACCATAACAATGAATTTGCCTTTTAAATCATGTTAAACCACAAAGCAATAAAACACTTAGCTTCAACTCAAAATAGTAACCTTGACTTAATGTCTAGTGAACAAATGGACTCTTTAGCTACAAGAAAAGGCACACAATAACTCCACACAACTGAGTTTTATATAGAAATAAATATTTATAGAAAATGTAAACAGTAAGTATAAATAAATAGATGGATAGATGGATAGATGGATAGATAGATAGATAGATAGATAGATAGAGTCACTTAATGACAATTATAATAATTTGTGAGCCTACACACTCACACACAGACCCTAAAAGCCAGCAAAATGAAATACTACCTAAGTTAACCTTAACTTGTGTCAGACTTGAATTCAAATGCAAGAGCAGCTTTATATAAATGTAGTAGTAGTAGTGTTATGAGAGGGAAGGTGATGTTTGTTCAGACTAGCAGGGACTTAGGTGGGACAGTTAACAAAGCATTATCCAGTTTCTGTCTATTGTTGATCCCTCCCCCACCACCACCCTGATTGGTCCATCAGAGTCATTTTGAGTATTTAACATAGCCCTGTTTTAGCTCCATGACACAGTCATGACACAGTTACATGTGTGCAAGTTCCTGATGCTGAACTCTCTTCTGGACTAAAGGTGAAGTATAAATAAATAGATGGATAGATAGATGGATAGATGGATAGATGGATAGATAGATAGATAGATAGATAGATAGTAGGTTGATGCACCAATTGATGCAGGTTAGAGTTGTCCTATCTAAAAAAGAAGGTAACATTTGAATTCCCCATCAAAAAATACATACAATAGACATCCAATTTGTTTTTGAGATGGATAGGGTACAATTGGCAATTATAAAATACCAATTGATGCAGGTTAGAGTTGTCCTATCCCAAAAAGAAGGTAATATTTGAATTCTCCATCAAAAAATACATACAATAGACATCCAATTTGTTTTTCAGATGGATAGGGTACAATTGGCAATTATAAAATACCAATTGATGCAGGTTAGAGTTGTCCTATGCAAAAAAGAAGGTCATATTTGAATTCTCCATCAAAAAATACATACAATAGACATTTTTTTTTTCTTTTTTCGTTGCCTTTTTTTCGCGGCCTCGTCCATGGACT
>NC_137812.1:39651580-39744080 GCF_963921795.1 Nannobrachium achirus | reverse complement strand
CTGCGTGTGTGTCAGGATAATGGCTTGTTTGTTTATTTGCCGTTTGATACCAGTCCGCCCTCTCGTATTGATTGGAGCTCCTGCCTCTCTCTTTAGATCTCCTCCCACTTGGCCGGTTATGAAAACAATGCTGTTGCAGAGACAAGTACTTTGCCTAAAGGCTTCAAAAGTTCTGCACTCTGCTTTCTCTGCTGCTCTCAACGCAGCATGATTCCATGGGTTGAATCGACCCAGTCGCTGTTTAATTGAATCAGCGGTGGTATTCGCTGTGCGGTTGGAGACATTTACATTCTTTTTCATTATCTTTTCTCTCTTCTACTCTCTTGCTCTGTTATCACTCCATCTCTTTGTTTCCACTGCTTGCTTTTCTCCCTGTCGCTTCATTCAAGAGAGTTTTAAAATGTTCCTCACTCATATACAGGTAGTTTTGGTGCATGATCCAGACTGTGCTTACAACAACAATACAATCTTAAAAGTAGGCTCCTCTGAGCGCAGCTCTCCATCATGCCAGGTTTTCAACGCAAAATCTGGAAGTCAATCATCACCAATCATAATGGAATATGAAAATCAAACATCGGTTCGAAGTGAAGCGGTGAATCTGAGCAGCAGCTATATACACTGTGTGTGTGTGTGCGTGTGTCTAGTCTGCACAATAGTGCCCGTCTCAATCTGTTCCTGTCTGTCAGTAGTTTACGTTACAGTACTGGTGTGGCTACTGGCTAGGCTGCACAACAGTGCCCTCTTCTGGTCACCTATTGTCATTGCAGCTATTTATGCTGGATGGGACCATAGACTGTAAAATATATGGACAAAGCAAAGCCATTGGTGCGCATTGCAGCGCAAATGACGCATTTTGGGTCCTTGGCATGGGTGTCGCCATCATAGATTGTAAAAGCACCAGAGGATGCTATTGGCTGCCAACGGTCACGTGCAACCGCAGAGATACATGGGAGAATGTGGTCGGAGCCTCCCGAAATACAGCACACGAAGAAGAACTGGTATCAGTTTAGTTGGCCACGCCCCCCGCAACTTTATCATCAATTTTAACATAAATTGGACCTTATTTTCACTAAACGCATATCATCGTGATTGAAAGGCAATTTTTAACTAGCGATAGGAACCATAAAGTATTTATGAAAATGTTAATTAAGGTTAGAAAACGAAAGGGGAAAATGAATGGGGTCCAATGGAGAACAATTCTTTTTGCGATCGGCCGGGGGGGGGGGGGGAAACAGCGCAACTAGCGGTCAATCATAGGAAGTTTTAGTTCCGTATTGGAATCATTTTAAATCGGCGGAACTATGCCCCAGGATGGGTGAAAACTTTATTGTCAGACCTACAATATGGTTCAAGAGTTAGAGGCCAGAACGTGAAGTGACCTGTAATACAGTACAGTAACACCACCATGAGGTCAATTTGAAAAATTGGGCGTGTGTTCATTTAATGCAAAACGGACGACTCTTGCAGACTTTGGAAACCAATCCAAGCCAATCGAATGGAATCTGAAAAATCTGTAGGATTAGAAACAAAACATATTTTTTTGCAAAAAAATGCTAAATCTTTTTCAGGCGTAAATGGGAGCAAACAGCCTTAACACCTTGACGTCCGAAATAGAATGGTGGTTGGTAGATTAGCCGTGAAATTTCTATTATTGTATTGTGATCTGAGACATAATATTATGTTTATAAACATGACCCCGCAGCCCCTCCATCTTGAACAGCGCCGCTGTTTTTTCTTTTTTTTTTTTTCCCAGGCCAGTAACTCACCATGATTTTCTCGATTTCCGTTGGGATAGAATGGGGGTTTTGGCCGATCGTCGATGTCCCCGTGCGTTTCGCGTGCGCGATCCTTTCACGTAAATGTCCCCGCAAATAGTCCATGTGTGACTGAAGAACAGAACTGAAAAGTTTCGCTAGCATAGCCCCAAGCATGGCTGCTGTAGGAGCTCGAGTGTGCAGACAGCAAACGGATGGCTGGGAGTAGCCTTGGAGAAGGAGAGGCGCTGACGTCACCTCTGCTTCATGCACGGTCTGCATGAGCTATCAGTGCACGAGTGGTGACTAGGGAAGGTTAGACGATCGCCGATTTTCGGATCAAAAGCTTTTATTCCGGTTTTAAAGACAAAGTCCGGGAATGTACGACGTGGCTGAGAGTCCCTGGGGGGATGTGCGATATAGTACGGTTTTAACATTAAGGGGCTCCCCGTGGCTTAGAAGGTGTTAAGCTGCATTCACACTGCAGATATATAGTTGAACGTTTAGCTTGCTTGGTCAATGTTATCTCAATGGAAACCAGCTTTAAAGCTTCCAAACCTTCGTTTGGTGTGTGTCCTGTATCTTTAAAGCTGGTTTCCATTGAGATAACATTGACCAAGCAAGCAAAACGTTCAACTATATATCTGTAGTGTGAATGCAGCATTAGGCCATCTGGACTGGCTGAGAAAATAATAGAGGTCTTGCTGGATGCAATAAAATAATAAAATAAGAATAAGAAAATAAAGTTGGCAATAATACAGGTACAGTAACAGTACCACTGCATGCCTATAGTCGCCCACACATCTCAGCTTCCATTCACATAGCCTACTGTAGATGGTCGGTGTTTAGTTGGATGTCTGTTGGCTGGTTGAGTGTCTGACATATGGCAATATGTCACGTGACTCCAAAACAAAGTACCTCCTAGTGGCGTCGATAAATCTATAGAGACCATTAGCTGGCTGCTTGGAACAGGCCTCATCATTTAGACACAGACACACACACACGCACACACACACACGCACGCACACACACCTGCTCTGAGCGCGTACTGTAGACATTCACTCTCACAATCCCCGCACAATAAAAACACTCAACATTCTGCCGTATATAACCCCATTGCGCCTTTTACTCAAAGAGCCCATTTTTCAAGGACAGATAAAGTCTAATCCTAATCTGCAGTATACTAGATATATCCCCAATAAAGATTTCCCCATTTGTGCTCCCACTAATAAATCAACCAACCACTGTTCCATCTGTAACCCAGGTATTCACCCTGGTGCCTGCAGAGGGACTTACTGTAGACTGGACAACGTATCGTCCAATTGTCGGGTGGAAACCTTGTATGTCCAAAACCGTTTGTTTTGTATTTATCATCTTTAAAATGATTTAAACTAGTGAAAATAGCCGATCTGCAAGCACACAACGCGTAGATCAGCTGTTTTCACTACTTTTGTGCGACGGTCTTGTATGATGAAGCAGTGCTTTACTTTGAGAAAAAATGTACAAATTTGAAACTTGGAGATACGAGGTTTCTGCCCGACAGCGATAAGGTTGATGTACTGTATGTGGTGTCAACTTGTGGATTTGGGATCATCTCTCTCTCTCTGCCTAGTTGGGTAGGAATTAGCCAAACAAACTTGACTTTTGCCGTTCAGGGAAGGGAAGCTCCACAGGGTGTATTTAAACAGACAGTCATCACCTCTTCACCTTCTCACTCGGCTGTCAAATGGCCTTCTGCTTATCAGAAGAATAAACACTCACATCTCTTCACCTCCAGGACCCATCTTTCTTTCAATGCCACCATATCTCCAGCAACCCCACCTGCCCCTCACTCCCTGACCACCACCATCCCCCTCCACACACACACACACACACACACACACACACACACACACACACACACACACACACACACACACACACACACACACACACACACACACACACACACACACACACACACACACACACACACTTTCATCCTCTTATCTCCATCCCTCCATCTTTCCATCCCCCCCCCCCCCCCTCCAATGCTTATACCTCTCTATCCCTCCCTTCATCCCCGCAGGAGAGGAGAGATGCTATCAGGCCGCCAGCCCCCCCCCCCCCCCCCCCCCTCACTGCTGCCCACCTCTGTTGACCCCTATGAAGGGCACAGCCCCCCCAGCCACTGCATTACGCTGGCCTTAAATGCTTTCAAATAGTTCCCCCTCTAGTCTTTGTCCTTCCTCGAATCCTATACCTGTGCTGGTTTCTTTTTTTAATTTCTTCCCGGCCTCCAGAGGCAACTTCCCTTGTTCCCCTCCCATGTCTCTGTCTTTTGAGAGTCATTAACATGTAGTCGCTGTCGGGCAGAAACCTCGTATCTCCAAGTTTCAAATTCGTACTTTTTTCCCGCAAAGTAAAGCACTGCTTCATCATACGAGGCCGTTGCAGGAAAGTAGTGAAAACAGCAGATCTACAAGCACACAACGCCTCGCGGTGCAAGGCGTTGTGTGCTTGTAGATCGGCTGTTTTCACTAGTTTAAATCATTTTTAAAATGATAAATGCAAAACAAACGGTTTTGGACATGCAAGGTTTCCACCCGACAACGACGATGCCTTATTATCTCCTTTCTCTCTCCCTTCGTTTCATACCTCATTTACTATATCTATCCATCGCCATAAAAACCCTCAAACGCCGCAGTGTGGGGCCTAAAATAAAGCTGTGAGGGAAAACAGGAACAGGGGATGAAGAGTTGAGAGGAGGAGGGGGAAAAAAAGCAGGCCTGGACCACACAGTGGGCGGCGAGAAGAACTAATTATAATGGTTTACTGTAAGGAGAGGAGGAACAAAAGGAGATGAGAGGAAATGAGGAAAATACTGGACCGCTACCAGTAATAAAAAAAAATGCAATCAGAGGATTTATAAGTCGTTAAGGAAAGTGGGAAAGGGGACAAGAAGATTAGAAGAGACAGGGCTTGTTTTGGAACGGAGCCAGGTTATTGGGCCAATCCGTGTGCCAGAGTAATGCGGTCTTCATTCAGAAACATTGCCATTCAGAAGACTGACTTCCATTATTCTAAATGGAGGTGTCACCAAAGATGTGGCTCAGTGACCTTACCAACACATTACATCTTGAAAGGATTAGATATACTCTTGGGGACAAACTTTCATATTTTGATAAAGTATGGTCGCCTCTCATAGCATACCTCGCATCAGTAACATAGGCTATACTTGGATGGTCGGGTGTCAATGAATGTGGAGGAGGGACGGGTGGGAAGGGAATGGGACTTTCAGAGATACTACTTAGGATCATGACTTGTTTGTTTTCTATTGTTTGTATGTATATGTATTATTTATTTATGTTAACTGTTTCATTGTGTGTTTTTGTAAATGTATAACTTTTGATTTTGTGTGGAAAATAATTCGAAAAAAGGAGCATGCATTGTTGCATTTATCTCTGACTTACTGTAATTTGCTCGAATAAAAAACATTTGAAACTAAATGGAGGTGTCACCTAAACCTAACCTAAACCCTAACCTCAGTGGGGGTATTTCTGAATGGCGATGTTTCTAAGTGGGGGTGTTTCTGAATGGAGGTCTGCCCCGGAGTAATGCATATTTTTTGTGCTCCGTCGTACCGTGTCAAGTGCCACAAATAGGCGATGTACAAGCACACCACATGTCGGATGCAGCATGCGTTGTGAGCTTGTAGATCGCCCATTTCCGGCACGCGGCACCGCCACACAACTAAACATAAATCAGACTTAAGCATCCTTTACCTCCTCCTCCTCCTCAGACAATATTGTGACTTTGTCTCCTCCTGCTGTTTGTGCCGTCTCCCCATTACAGTGATCTGTTTGTGCGCGCCGTCTCCCCATTACAGTGATCTGTTTGTGCGTGCCGTCTCCCCATTACAGTGATCTGTTTGTGCGTGCCGTCTCCCCATTACAGTGATCTGTTTGTGCGTGCCGTCTCCCCATTACAGTGATCTGTTTGTGCGTGCCGTCTCCCCATTACAGTGATCTGTTTGTGCGTGCCGTCTCCCCATTACAGTGATCTGTTTGCCTGTTTGAAAAATAGCAGATCTACAAGCTCGCAGCGCGGCACTCGGTGCCGCGCTGTGAGCTTGTATATCTGCTATTTTTCAATAGCTAAAGTTACTAGGGCCCCTCCACCTTGGGCCCTAGTAACTCAGTCCCACTTTCCTACCCCTTGTGACGCCCCTGCTTGAAGGAGGTCCTGCCTCCCACCACTCACTGCCAAATTATATTCATCTGCGCTTGGCTGAAAGACAGAGAGATTTGGGGGCCGGTGTGCAGACTGTATATTGGCAGTGGGGCAGTCGATGCGGGTGGCGGGGCTGGTTATTTTGTTAGCTGACTGTCTCACTGGCAATCTGTCTGAGGGCAATGTGGCTGTTTAAAGAGTAAGTGCTTCGCTGGCATCACAACAACCATGAAAACACCTCTATGTCTCCCTCCCCGTCTCTCTCTCTCATTCGTATCCTCGTTGTCTGGTGAAAACCTCATACAGTATGTCCAAAACTGTTTCCCTTTTATTATTGATGTTTTTTTTTATAGTTAAAATAGCCGATCTACAAACTCACAAGGCGCCGCATTGTGGGCTTGTAGATCGTAGTATGATGAAGTAGAGCATTTGTTTACGAAGTTGAACTATTGAGATATGAGGTTTCAGTCTGATGGCAACGACATCCTTGGGGCAGTGGACGCACACTCAGAACACAGTAAAAGCATCCTCATTAACCACGCTCATTCGCTCAACCTGGCACCCATTTTGGCATGTGGTTATAGAAAACACATTTCCTTTATCAAGCTTTCCATTTTCAAGATAATAAGCTCATGACATCTTTTCTATTCATCGCTTACCGTTGTTAAGCACTTACCAGTTGTTAAGCATGCTCAGACAGTCCCAACATCAAAGAGCAGGGTCACCATGAAGCCACTACCTGCCTAAAACAGTAGGTCAACTACATCTTAACTCTAGAAATCATCAGGATTAATAATGCATTCGGCTGCATCAATATTTCACTCATAAGCAGACATGTTTCTGTCCTGCCTGTAAAACTAAATCATTAATGACCAATGGGCCTCTTAAAAACAACACAGTATGACATGGTGTGTGTGTGTGTGTGTGTGTGTGTGTGTGTGTGTGTGTGTGTGTGTGTGTGTGTGTGTGTGTGTGTGTGTGTGTGTGTGTGTGTGTGTGTGCGTGCGTGCGACGTGCGTGCGTGCGTGCGTGCGTGCGTGCGTGCGTGCGTTCGTGCGCCCCAGAGGCTACTGACCCTGGGCATGTCAAAGCCAACCCACCTTATAGTGAACTGCAGTGGTCTAGTAGTCACATCTTATCCAATCCTACATCATTTCTAACCTACATAATATATACACTTTCTCCTCAAATCACTTCTCGGTGACATACAGTAAGCTCTTAATGAAACGAGAATGCGTGGGTTTTCTTTAGACCTTGAATTTGCAGAGCCACTTTGGTTGCAGTATCATGATTTCATGCTGATATTAGCTTTTATATTCAGCCATCAGGTTTTCGAAGCAATTACCAATGAATCTAATGGCTCTCACAGTGAGCCCTATGTAATTAATAGAGTGCCAGGCCTGATTCAAGGCTGCCAGGCTTTATACGAGCTGCGAAAAAGTACACTACATTAAGCAATGGCTCCAAGATACAACACAATCCAGAACGATCCCTACCCCTGCGCTTTATCAGATACTGTGTACTAAAGCATTGGGGCTGGTGTGACGATATAAAATGACTGCTTGTCAGAGATGCACATAAAAGCCATAAAGATACTGCGTCTTCTAAAAGATGCGAGCAGAAAGTGGTTGGTGCCCAGGGACGTGCAGAGAATGTTAAAGAGGCAAGGTCTGACATTTCTAAAAGGGCCTTTTGGTGGAAATATCAAAAATAGCAGACCTCCAAGCTCACAACGCGCTGTGCTGCGACGCGTTGTGAGCTTGGAGGTCGGCTATTTTCAGTGCGTGATACCACACTGAACTAAGCATAATCAAGTCAATACTGGAGATGTGGCGTACGTCATGGATTTCTATACAGAAAGGGCAATTCTTTCAACATAAGACGCTGCATTCAAGTTCAGCAGAGTTTGGACAAGGCAATTCTCTTGAATGCTGCCTTCAGGTATGGCATAGGAAGGGCGCATTTGCGTTTCTTTCACCATAGTAAAAACTGCATTTGTGGTCTGGAGGGGCACTTTTTACAGACAGGATAAAAAGGCAGGGGCTCAAGCCCCCTTTGATGTCTATGTGTGCACGTGCCTGGAGCAGAAAGTGGGTGGTGCCACACGACGGGCACCACCACATCAAAGTTGTCCCGGCGTCACTAACGCAGGCGCTTGCAGAAATGTCTTCACAGCTCCCTGGTTTTCATCAGCATTCACTGACCAGAATGTATGAGACTAATAGCTGGGAAAATGGCTGGACTGTCACAGAGCAAATTACCTTCATTTCAACGTGCTATACCGTCAAGCAGCCAAAGCCCATTGACATGTAAATAAGAGACAGAGAGGGAGAGAGGCACTAAAGCCCAGCGTATACTTGGCCGGGCGCCGGTGTCGCACGCTGAAAATCGACAGATCTACAACCTCACGGCGTGCAGTGCTGTGGCACGTTGTAAGCTTGTAGATCTGATCTAAGTTCAGTGTGCGACACCAGTGCGAAACAAAGTATAAATCAAGCCTACACAAAAGTCATTGACATGTAAATGCTAATGGAGAGAGATGATAGATGAGAGAATGTGAAACAGTGTGACAGAGCAAAGAAAAAAGGCTACTAGTGAATTCAGAAGTGCTGTAATGGTATTCTTATTCAGTCAAGTGTAATTTGAATAAATAGATGGCCAATTTATTGATACAATTATGGATGAAGCCTTTTGTTAATGCGGTATGAATATGAGCCTTGTACACAGGAAACAGCGATTGTCCCTCTTCATTAACCACATAGGCCCTTTTAGTATTCCGTCGTATCGCATGACAAAAATAGCTGTGTTTTCTCTCTATTTGTCTCTTGTAGTTCTTCTAAGATTTCAACCTATAATAATGACATGCCCAAAATAGGGACGCCAGGTTGAAAGTGGTTAGGCATAACTCCATTCTGTCTGGGTTTCTCTCCTCACGGCTATTATTATGCACAGTAAAAGCCTCCAAACACTCTCATAGTTACAGGTGCATTCGGGTACACTTTTCACTCTCGCAGAGTTAAACGAACGCCGAGGATTTCGGGCCGTGTGCTCTGCCACTCATGCGAGACTGGTTTATTCACAAGTCACATAATATCCTGCGCGCTGCACCAAAATGGCTTCCTGGCTGTGGCGTGGGCCTCTGTGCTCCAATGGCTGCGTGTCGTCTCCGCCACATCTCGGGGCCCAGGCTGCATGAGTGATGGCAGGGAGCGACTGGTGCCCATTGGGAACTAATCAGATGTGAGGGCCCAGGCGGCTGCAGAGAGATAGAGAGACGCTTTAACAGAGCTTCTCAGGGGAAACTCATCTATCACCCTGCAACCATCCAAGGTGCACCGGGCTACCACTGGCAATGATGGACAGCGTGCACACCATGTCTGTGTGTGTGCATGCGCGCGTGCATGCATGCCTCTGTAAGTGAGGTACATGCAAGTGCAGTGTGGGCAGTAATCAGTGGTGGAAAGTAACTAAGTACATTTACTTAAGTACTGCACTTAAGTACAATTTGGAGGTATTTGTACTTTAATTGAGTATTTCCAATTTCCAATACTTTTACTCCACTACATCTCAGATCCAAATATTATGCTTTTAGGGTGCCCTCACACCAAAATACCTATGAGAGTGGAATCCACGTTCCGCCAATGCATTTCAATGAGAGTGAAGCGGTTTCATGCCAGCAGAGGATTTCTGCAAAAAACGCTCCCTTATCATTGAAATGCATTGGCGGAACGCGGATTCCACTCTCATAGGTATTTTGGTGTGAGGGCACCCTTACTCCACTACAATTATCTGAAAACTTAAGTTACTAGTTACTTTGCAGATATAAATGATTACATTATAACATTTTTTTTACTTTTACTTTTGCTACTTTAAGTATATTTTGATGCCAATACTTTCATACTTTTACTCAAGTACATTTTGAATTTCTGACTTTTACTTGTAAAGGTGACCTCACACCAAAATACCTATGAGTGGAATCCGCGTTCCGCCAATGCATTTCAATGAGAAGGGAGCGTTTTTTTTTTGCAGAAATCCTCTGCTGGCATGAAACCGCTTCACTCTCATTGAAATGCATTGGCGGAACGCGGATTCCACTCTCATAGGTACTTTGGTGTGCCCTCACACCAAAATACCTAGAGTGGAATCCGCCAATGCATTTCAATGAGAATGGAGCGTTTTTTGCAGAAATCCAAAAAACGCTCAATTCTCATTGAAATGAATTGGCGGATTCCACTCTAGGTATTTTGGTGTGTGGGCACCCTAACAGAGTACTTCTACAGTGTAGTATTGATACTTTTACTTGAGTAAAAGATTAGAGTACTTTTTCCACCACTGATGGATATACAGAAATGGGGGGAATAGCCACGTTACATCCTGTGTTAACCCCACACTTAAAAACAAACAAAAAAAGAGTTATGCTTGACAATGGAGTTATCTGACGTTTGAAAGGCTCGGCAATACAGCTATCTGACACCAGATATAAGGCCTCCAGGAAGGAGTAGAGCCGATGAGATTTAACTGCAGTATCACTGTCTTCTCCCAGGCTGAGAGGCATCAGTCATCACTTTACTGATGGACTAGACTAGAGCATCTTCTCCTTTCCAACGTTCACTGTCCTTACAAAGACCAGCCATTTTCCTTCTTATTCTTTCCACTGCAGGTTTTAAAAGGTATAGACTGAATCAGCAGAACGCTGTCAGCTAAGTGGTGAGACACAAGAAGATAGTTCAAGAGCTTACTGAAGACAGGGGATCTATCGCCGCCTTTTTACCTTGTTTGAACTTTCTGTTATTGCTTAATCGAAAAAAAGGGAACGTTTTCGGCGGCGCCAAATTGAGAGCCGGAGAACGTCAGATCAAATCAGCGGAGGATTATCTCCCTTCCCAAACCTTTTGGGGGAAACAACCCGAAATATGAGAAGAGAGGCCACTGAAAGGTCCGATAAGGGTCAAATCATCTACAGCAGGAGTCTTCAACAGGGGGTCCAGGACCCCTAAGAGGTCCTTTACTACAGGAGGTCCTCCAAATCTTCCAATCATTTTTATATTAACAACTTGAACCCTAGTGTCCATATTCTGAGAACTGTAGCCAAAAATAGCAGATCTACAAGCTAACGCCTCTTGTGAGCTTGTAGATCGGCTATTTTCAGGCAAAGAGGTTTGGTGTAGAGGGGAAAAAGGGCAGACAGAGTAAAAGGTCAATTTATTGACAAGGTATTGACAAGGTAATGACGGCTCAAGTCAGTGGTAGCCTATATTATCTGAAAACACAAATTGACATGAATCCAAAATACACTGATGATTGTGCCGTCAAACGTTGAAACTACTTTATATGGAATCTATGAAAAGGTTGTGGGGGTCCCTGCTTCATCTCTCTCTCTCTCTCTAAACTAAGGGGTCCTTGGCCTGAAAACGTTGAAGACCCCTGCTCTACAGAGTTCAAAATAGGGGATTGGGCAGCACGTGTAGCGTGCCGTGCACGCATGTGTGTGTGTGTGTGTGTGTGTGTGTGTGAGAGTGTGAGTGTGCGTGTGCGTGTGCGTGTGCGTGTGCGTGTGCGTGTGTGTGTGTGTGTGTTCCTGCTCCTTTATCAGTGCAGACAGCAGCCTGTGGGGTTGGTACCTAATCAGAGTAGAGGTTAGATTCTTATCCCTCCCCCCTCGTCTCCTGTTCCCTATCTTTCTATCTTACTATTGGCCTCCCTCTCAGCTGCCGTCTGGGAGAGGCAGTCTTGTGGGCAAAATACGCAGATAATATTTGTGGAAAGCTTTGAAGGGAGCCGACGCACAAATACATCCCGTGGATCAACAAACAGTTGTGTTGATCGACAAACTAAAGGTAAGTGGTTTTAGGTGCGGCAAGGACTGCAGCTGCGGCACTTTTCTAATCAAGTGTGGCGTTCACTTTGTGTGTTTATTTAGCATCTTCTATGCATTTATTGTTTACTCACCACATTAGGTACTTCTGTATTCATTCCTACAGTTAAACACACAAACACTAGCGTCCCTATTCTGGGGTGAACATTCGGCAACAACAGATTTGGTGCAGGGGGAAACAGCAGAATGGACCGGGTACAGAGCCAGCCACGGTCAACAAAGTCAGTGGTTCTCAACCTGCGGGCCGGGACCCCCCGGGGGGTCTCCACATGACAGTGACGTTACAATTTAAGGATTTTAAGAGAGTTTTAATACCTAAAAAAAAGAAAGAAAGGGAAAAAAGGGGGTCACGCCCTGAAAAGATTGAGAACTATACTGAACTAAGTATTAGTCTACTGGAAGGTTCAATTGATTTAAATCAAAATCAAGTGTGAGAGGCTCATGAGGCTGATATTGTACAATTGGATTCTTAATTCCTCACAGACATGCTGCATCAGCTCACACACTCACTGACACTGAGGAGGCAACACAAGCACTGGTTTAAAGTAACTAAGTACATTTACTTAAGGACAGCACAGTATGTGTGGAACAAAGACTTTGAATCAGAAAGGGAATTTCACACAGAGAGAGACAGAGACAGAGAGAAGATGAGAGATGCAGATATAAGTCTCCTTCACTCTGCCAGGATAACATTTGGCCATCTCTCTCTCTCCTGGGCCGAGTCCAGACACTTAGAGATGGGTGACACACAGTGGCATCTGCGTGTGTGCGTGCATGTTTGTGTGTGCGTGTGTGTGTGGTCACTGCTGTTAAAAACTGACAACAGCTGTTGACGCACAGGCCACATGACATTGATTTATTTTTGATTCCGGCTTAATACCCTGTCCTTAACTCGCACGCGCTCACGCTGACACCCACACACACACACACACACACACACACACACACACACACACACACACACACACACACACACACAGTGATAAGTCAGTATGATTGATATGAAAGCTGTTGCTGTCAGCTCCCTCTTATCGCCATGGTGACACACTGACAGGGTTCCATCCTGTGACAACCTGCACCCCGCCCTGCTCAGCAGCCCTGTTCATTATTCACACTGCCATGCCACACACACACACACACACACACACACACACACACACACACACACACACACACACACACACACACACACACACACACACACACAAGGTATGTGCAGGGAATGTTAGCGAGGCAGGGGCTGAAATTTCTAAAAGGGCCTTTCGGAGAAAATATCGAAAATAGCAGACCTCCAAGCTCACAACGCGTCGCGCTGCGACACGTTGTGAGCTTGGAGGTCGGCTATTTTCAGTGCTTGATACCACACTTTACTAAGCATAGTCTTCAGGTATGGCATGGAAAGAGGGCATTTGCATTGCTTTCACCATAGCAAAAACTGCATTCATGGTCTGGAGAGGGCACTTTTTACAGACGGATAAAAAGGGCAGGGGCTCAAGCCCCCTTTTATGTCTATGTGTGCATGTGCCTGACACACACACACACACACACACACACACACACACACACACACACACACACACACACACACACACACACACACACACACACACACACACAGGGACATGCATGCATCAGCATGTGCAGCATACACATGCACCCCTCACAGAGGTAGAGTACTCACCGACACACACAAACACACTCACCTGACCTAATGACCTCGGGTGAATATACTGTATTTCTCCCCTCACTCGCGTTCTTCTATCCCAATTTCTTACTGTTATTTAAACTGAAACGTCATAAACAGTGAGTACATGAATGGACCACAATAGAAACAATCCTCCCTGGGGCTGTTTGTGTTATCCTATTAGCGTGACCTTTTACTGTACTACCTGTTAACAAACCTGCTAATTAAATCAATCCCTCAAAACATACAAACAACTGTAACATAATTATGTTCTACAGTAGGTTTCATCTCACCCACCAATTGGCTCTGACCAGAGCTGAATTCCGAATGAGCTTTAAAGAAATACGCTCTGCTTCTTAGTGTTGGGGGAAAGGGGGCCAGACAAACATGTGTACACACACTCACGTGTTTGTGTGCACGCCACGTGCACACTCACACACACTTATAACAGAACTTAGACATACTTAGTCTATCTGCTGCTTGGTTATGGTGAAGAGAGAGAGAGAGAGAGAGAGAGAGAGAGAGAGAGAGAGAGAGAGAGAGAGAGAGAGAGAGAGAGAGAGAGAGAGAGAGACACACAGGTGAGGATAAGGATGCTGAAGAGTGTTCGCAGTGGTTCGCAGTGGTTCTCAAAGTGGATTCCAGTGAATCTGTGGGTTCCTTTAGCGGGGTCTAAATTGACCCATACATGTCTCTAACTCTGACAGTGTACAAATGGAACCAAATGAACCCGCTAGGGGAAACCTTGACATTTGCAAGTTTGAGAAACACTGTGTTGGAGCTTGGAGGGGCATTGAGTCCTAAGTAAAACCTGGAGTAATACTGCCCTCTATGGGCCCTGAGACCAACCTGCAAGATGAGATCCTTTCACCTGTCTTTCCATTTCAAGCTCTCAATGCATTGTGAGTTTGCAAATACATCGGGCGTGGTTAATAATAGGACTGGGGCCAGGCAGAATATTTTACTAACAGAAACCCATAATCAGGCAAACAACGTAGGCCATATTGACATAAGGTGATTCCATTCAATTTTGGTCCCTCTAAAAATGAAAGCTTAATGCTGTGTACGAAAACATATTACAGTGCAGACACCTTTCTAGGGAGAGGAAAAACAAACAAACAAGCACAGTGACTTTCTGGGAGGAGGCATAATATGGTTGAGTTTATCTCTCAAGACACATTTTCAATCTGCATGCAAATCTTTGATTTAAAACGAATGGGTTCCACTTCCCATGTTGATTCAGTAGTTGTTGTTCTTTTGTGAAAACTGGTGAACAGAAAAGTTTTGAATCGTTCCAATTAATAACCAAACCCAAATGTTGGGTCCAGTTTGGGGTTGATTCAGCAAGAGGCAAAAGCACTTCAAATCCTTTCAAACAAGTTGCGGAGAAATATGATATGCTCCTGGCCATATAGGCTGGCCTCTCACAATTGTTGCCGTGACAGAGATGAATAAACACTCAGAGAGTGCCATCAGTCATTTAAGCGTGGAGAAGCTAAGTCAACAATTTTACATTCGACACACACCCTTGGGTCTCTCTCACACACACACACACGCACACGCACACACTCTCTTTCTCTCTCTCACGCGCGCACGCACGCACGCACGCACGCACGCACGCACGCACGCACGCACGCACGCACGCACACACACACACACACACACACACACACACACACACACACACACACACACACACACACACACACACACACACACACACACACACACCTTTGCTAAGCCAAGCAAAATCAATATATTGTACCAGCAAACTACACCCCCATCTCTTCAGCATTCTTTGAGAGACTGTGTGCTGTCAGAGATTGTTTAGGATTAGAGCACACCCTGTTGGCAAACCCATTGTCTGCTGAAGTGTTTGTGTCTCTGTTTAACAACTAATAACGGTTGACAGAGGAGTTAATGTTTAACAGGTTTTGTCATGATTAAATGCATGGCTCTCTTCGACCTGAAACTTCAAAGGACTCATCGATATCCATCAGGGACGTGCTGGGCCCCTGATTCAGCCCGGGAAAAGAGTTGGAGAGGCCCTCATTGCGCGCTATATAGAGAGATCTCTCTCTATATATAGAGAGAGATCTCTCTATATAGCGCGCTATAGCCCTGCTGCTACTCAAAGATTTGTGACAAGTGACAAGCCAGTGGGCCAATTACACGAGTTATATTTCGTCGTTGTTGGGTAGAAACCTTGTATGTCCAAAACCGTTTGTTTTGTATTTATCATTTTAAAAATGATATAAACTAGTGAAAACAGCCGATCTACAAGCACACAACGCCTCGCGGTGCGAGGCGTTGTGTGCTTGTAGATCTGCTGTTTTCACTACTTTTGTGCAAACAGTTTAATTTTTACTTTTGTGCAAACAGTTTAATTTTTTCCTAATGGCCGGCCTGGACTGGCCGGGAGTGAAGCAGCCGTTCGGGAGTTGTCCCGCTTTTCCCAATGGCCAGCACGTCCCTGACATCCATCCAAACAGGCCAGAGTGGACCATTTTCTTCATCACTAATCTGCCCCCCACCCCGATACAGCCCAGCAACAGTCTCAGCACCAGGCTGAACATCCTGGTTATATTGAAAGGTTCACCATGTGTTCTCCTTAGATGACTTCAATGACTTTGCTGTAAGGCCCTACTTGGGCCTTAATTGGGCTGGCCTGAGGCCCGGCCCGACTAATTATCATATAGCCTAGGCCCTACCCGGTCCGAAAACGTTGGGTCGGGTCGGGTAGGGTCAGGTTCGGGAAGAATTTGAGAACTCTATCACAGAGTAAAAGTAATATAAATAAATACAAAATTATCTTTTCTGTTTTTATTGAGCCTGAGGCCCGCCCCGGCCCTACTAATTAGCATACATTTTAGGCCTTAGCCTATACCCTAAATGTCGGGTCAGGTTCGGGTAGGGTCGGGTTCGGGCAGAAATTGAGAATTATCTCACCTGACTTTGACCATCTACAACTGTCTCAGTGAGAGGGCGCTGTTGCCTGTTGAGCAGTCAGGACATGATTCTCAGTAGCTCATGCATAATATCAAAACTACATTTAAGATGAAACCTTTGTGTAAAACACTTTTGTGGAACTTGTGTGTGGGATTTACTCTTAAGTGAGTTACATTTTTTAAATGAAAATGCAGACAAGAATGAATCCCAAAACAGTTACAAGCCAGGGAGAAGGCCCAGAAGCCTTTTGACTTTAGGCAATGACTTTAGCAATGCTGTGGTGGTCAATACCTTCCAGCAGTCCACACACTCCAGGAGAGACTCTGGACTGGAGTGAGGAAGGTTTTGACCAAAACAGCATCGCTAAAGTCATCGCTAAGTCTTCAAAGTCCATGCTGCAGTCAATGTGTTCCCTAGGAGCCTCGGGCAATTTGTAACAGGATTGACAAAAATATTGCTGGTGTACTGTCTGACACGCTGAGAAGAGAGATAGAGACACTGAAAGTGTAAAATGACTCTGCTACGGGCGATTTGAGTGCCTGAACTCAAGGTCAAAATGTAAAGATAAAGAGCCTGGAAGAAACAACAAAGACCAAAATACAAAGACCTCGGATTCTTGGAAACCTTGGTGTCATCACTTTACGGCCAAGTGGAACAACATTCAGAGAAATGCCATCCAAGAATCACTGCGATGAAAGAGGAATGAACATGGGCAGAAAAACAGTGGCTTTTTTTGCAAAGTCGCTGAAGGAAGTACTACAGCTATGAGAAGAGTCCAGTGATAGACAGAGCCATCTGAAGAGGCCAAGTAGAAAATGAGCCACTGAGGGTGTCCACTGGCCTACTGGTCCACGCGCATACCACATAGGCATTGCCACATACAGTAGGCAATGATGCCTGACGGCGCCTCCGGTTCGATTCCCGATCCGGACGACCTTTGCCGCGTGTCACTCCTCATCTCTCCCCCCATTTCCTGTCAGTCCACTGTCCTATCAAATAATGGCCCCCAAAAAAAATCTTTAGAAAATGAGCCACTGTGTCATTTGATTCTGAAGCAGTGGTAACATCTTTATTAGCTAGTCCTGGAAGTCTGATGGTAGGCCCACACTGGCATTAGTTTCACGAATCATTCGAGTAAATTTACCCCCATTGATTCCCGGTTCGAAACGGGTCCCCATCCGGAACGAATGGGGGTAAATTTATTGTCATCACATTTTTGTCTTAGGATTGCGACAAAAAACTAAAAATATTATTGAACTCTACTCTCCATGGCATGAGTAATCAATAGAAAAAAAGTCATTTTGGGGGTGAACTACTCCTTTAAAATAGGTTAGTGTCAGAGACAGACAGACACAATCACAACAGGAAATTCTCTGTTGGTGACAGCCTCAGGCACGAATTATACATGCAGGATGTAGTGAGTAAATAGACGTGTGTATTATGTCTGTCTGTCGGCCTGAGTTGATCAGGGAGTGGCAGCACATACACACACCACTGCAAGTTTAAGGGCAGGAAAGCTGTAAAACTGTGAATGCCCTGGTTCAGTCGGCCTACTGTACCATAGAGCCACCCCTGTTCTGAAGGTAGATCATGGCCAAGCTATTGAGGACTGGAGATACTCCATAACGTGGCAACCAACCAGATTAATAAGCCTGTCTTACTCATTTAAATTTCTACACCAACGTGACGTGTACTTTCTAACCATTCATGTACCAATGCCTGTCCTTTGTTTTGTTTTGTCTGGGCCACCTGACGGTCGCTTCTCGCCCTTACGGCGTTTTACTTGTTTCCTTGTTTCCAAAGGTCTTTTCATGCCTCATGTGAACACAGTGGATATTGCCTTTGTGTATTAAATGAAATGAACTGGACTGGACTATAGTGATGGGGGTCTCTCATCCCACACAATAAACCCACTTAGTCCAAACACTAAGTGCTTAATAATTACCCCTCATCAGGATCCTTTGAGGTATAGGGGAGATAATGGGCACTTGCAACGTTTGAGGAGGGTGGGACGTGGGGTATTAGAGAACGAATGGCTGTGAATGATGCCCACTGTGCTTTCTGCCATATCAGATTCCCCATGAGAAAAGGAAGACTCTCCCACCCACCCCAAAAAAATGTCTCTCGGCCTGCCTCTGTTCCGGCACCTCAGTCAACTGCTTGGCTTGGTCACAACAAAAGAAAACAACTGAAAGAACGCAAGTTAAACATACCCGAGGGCACATTTGACTGTGTCTGCACGTGTGCGTGTTAATGTGTGTGCGCGCGCTATGGGCAGGCCGGCAGGTGAGCACTATGAATAATTAACAGGGCTGTTGAGCGAGGCGGGGTGCAGGTTGGGTGTTTTATTACAGAGTCTTCACTCAGCACGAGCACACAACATTAGAGAACCCTATCCAACAGGTACAGGCCAAGTTCCTGAGTCAGTGTGAGTGTGTGTGCGTGTGTGCGTGTGTGTGTGCGTGCACGGGCCACTTTAGATTATTCCACCATCTGATACCTGCCAAGCTTCTCAGCAGCTCAGTAACAATTCCACTCAGATAAGCTATACATCCCCTACCAAACGCAGCCTAGGTAACAGCCAGGTAGAACTACTGGCTGTCCTTTATATTATTCATGTCCAATATTCGAAGAAAAAACAACAAAATAAAACAACCCACAAGACCCTAAGATGCCGTTAGCTGGCCTTGAGACGGAGATGTAAAGTATTAAAAACTTCCAACAGCCAGCAAAGTATCTCATATTTCTGTTCTCACAAAACAAGGGATGCCATAAAAAATAAGAACAAATCAAATTAAATTGACATGTAGTACAGGTATATCTGTGGATTGATGGAAGCACCTTTCTGGCACTGGAGGCAGAGTGAGATGAAGCACTACTATAGGCTGTGAGGCAGCTGTATCTTGTTTCATCTCATTCTTTTAGTTTTTCCAGAGGGTGTTTCTCTCTCTCTCTCCACTGTTTCACCTCCTGAAACAGTGTTTTGGACCACTGCGCTGACCGGTGGGGTGCACAATGATGATGTCACTTTCATACTGGACTCAACGGATCAGATCTCCAGAACACCACCCTGCCTATACACCCAACAACAAAGCATATAACAATCTATGTACAGTGGATGTTTGCAATCCCATCCTATTGTACAACCTTTTGTGCAATTTTTTTGGACTTTTCAGTGTGACTATGCATCAGCTCATTTCTATCACAGTGGAATGGACATTAAATACATTTGCAATCAAGCATCAAATAAATACAGAAACAAAGAATATGTCTAGACGGCTAACACATTTCCCAATCAAATGTATGCAGTACAATATTCTCTTTGGTGAAACACAATACTTTCTACAGTATATCCATTGTTCAATGACCCAATTGTTATTGTATTGCGATTTATGTAGGCTAAATGATGATCAATTCCATCGAGACCTGTGAATGAGCTATCAAATCCAAGTTCGATACCTCAACAGATGACACATATATGGTAAAAGAAAAATCCAATGCAAATATGCAAACAAAATATGTAATGTTTATTTAGCATTAGTTTTGTTTGTTTACATTATTGTATTTACAACAACATGGACACACATGACGGGACAATTGAGGACATTTTTACTTTTTAAATAAAAGTATATGAAAAAAAGGCGCACTTCTGCAGTCGCAGCTATACCTGGTGTTATTTATGAGGGCAGAGAAGACAGAAAAGCGATAAAGAGACAGTCATGGAGAGAGAGAGCAAAGACAAGAGAATAGAGAAGCTTCAATATAGAAAGAGGACAGGGCCAATGCAAGAGTAAAAGTCAGCATTTTGTCCATTTTATACTGCATTTCCCCCCTTCTTTTCTGTAGTGTCTAAGTACCAAGAAAAGCACTTCTTAAAAAATCAATTACAATATTTAGAAGAAGGCCTTTCAGGTTGATGCTCAAACACACATACATTATGATGAAATATGTAAGACAGGAAAACAGCAATACATAAAGAAGATGAGGCTAAGCTACCATGAGAACTACACTAATGTTAATACTGAAATCATAAAAAAACAAAGTTCTTTATTCACAAAGTTTGTTTTACTTTTTCCTTTCTCGCCATCCCCTGGTCATAGCTTGTGTGTCGCCTGTAGCCCGTTACCATAAAGAGTTGGAGTTGTTGGTGATAATGACGATGAAGATGAAAATGCTGTTGAAGACGAAGATGATGATGATGATGATGATGAATGCTGATTAAGATTCAAGTATACAGTCTCAGTTCATGGCAGGGCTAGGTTCGGAAGACTCACAGTCAGCTCTCAGAGGAAAAGAAGGATCACAAAGATATTTTTGTTGATCTTTTCATCATGTTTCATAACAGAAGCTTCATAGTTTCCTTGTTGTTTCACCTCTACTCTGATTGGTTAAAACAAATTTGTATTTCTTTCTCATATGGAGTTTTAGTAACGGTGGACATCAGCAAATTGTGGCTGCCAATTTAAAGCGTAATCTCACTGAATAGACGGCACAGACATTATGACAAGGAACAATGGAAGAGAACATCCGCACAAAGAATGAGACAAACTTTTTGTTTTTCAGAATCAACTGTGGACATAATAGGATTAGGAACAAAGAATGAATGCACACTGGTTGTCTGCACTACTGTACTTTCCTCAGATCCTCATCTTAACATTCCCTCTATTGAGGATTCACAGGCAGGACCCTGATTTTGATTCTCATACCAGCACTGTATCATTGGCCATAATTCACATGGTGGGTGACAAACCCCAGTGTGACTATGGTCAATAGTGGAGTTGAGGAAAGGTGAGAAAACTACTAAAGGCGACTTCAGTCTTGCTGAATAACCTTTATCTAAACATAACATGCTGAAACTGCCATTACATGACTCATTGGAATGCTTTTAATAATTATTAGCGCACACTCATGATAATGAGAACATGGCGGGGCCAAAACGTTGTCGTTTTCGGACAACTCCCTGGCATTCCAGCCTAAATCTGCTCAATATCTAGCACACACAAGTCCACACACACATGCACACCAGTAATCAAGCTTTCAATATGTGTAAAATATTTCCTTTAAAAAGGTGATATGCAGAAACGGCACCATTCACATTCAAAATTAATACAACTATACACTGTAGGCCTGCTTAGTGTGTATAGTGTAAAGAAAACTTTTACGGTTGCTTCGTTGACAAATCTACCCGGGACTGAGAAACCAAAAGGGTTTCTGAATGACTGTCAAGTTCTGTAACCACCTACGACCGGTGTGCTCCTCATCCTCTACTGTCATTATGGACAACTATTCCTATCAAATACGAACAAGAACATAAATCATACTGGAGGGATGCATGCTGTCACGTAGTGCACCAGAGATGTGGCAATAAATCTTTCAATCAATACTTATATGAGGGATAAGTATATGAGGGAGGCACGATCCACATGGGGGAATTACCAAGGCAATTGGTAATAAATCAATAACATTAGGTCTCATCCCTGATGAAGTGGGCTCTGGTCAACCTTCTGCGGTTGTTAATGGGACGTCACATATCAACCCAATCACCCTTTTCACACTGCTAAACCCAACTGAGCTGGTCCCAAATTCACCTCTGCTGCTGAAAAGGGAAGTTCCTTGATCCACCATAGTGCAGGCAATGTTTGGCAATGTGAAATGGGAGAGGTTTTGACATAGACAATAATGTATTCATAATATATTTTTAAGAGTTGGGGCTTAATCTATCGGAGTGCTGAGGAGTTGGAAAGCACACAGAACTGTTCAACACTAATTAATTAGAGGTTGACCCATAACGATATCTCAGAGAACAGGAAGACTGATAAGCCCATATAAGTCAATAATTAGTTGGCGATATACAGCTGATAAGCCACATACAGTATGTACCGATATAATAGCCGTATTAACCGGAGTAAAATCAGCACTGTCTTTACAACACGCATTATCCTCTCAAACAGAATTTTTTGGGGAAACTTGATTGGAGTGGATCAAGTTCTAAACCACTCTTACCATTTAAAAGCTTTTAAAAACAGAAATAAAATAATTTAAAACAAATATTAGAATTACACTGGATCTTTATCAACAAATGAAGACGTGTCGGAAGCAGCAGATTATTGATTCTACAGGTAGCAATAGAAGTATGTTGTATCAGGAGTGAACAAAGGTCTTTACAACCGATTCTGATATGGTATTAAATGCAAGTATCGGCCCGATATACTGTATCAGTCAATTGGACATATATCGGTCTACCTCTATACGTTATATTTATGCATTTATTACGTATATTATGGTAGAATAACATAACACAGGGGTGTTATTTGTTTAAAAAAGGGAGTGTGTGCGTAATAATTAAATCACAATACCGATAAATGAAATAATAAATTAAGAATAAGCCATGCTAAATTGTCCATCATTAAAATACCTTTGTACAGTAATAAATAGAATTGTCCTCTATTTACAGTTTGCCAGGCACTTGGTTGAAGGAGTGCCATTACTTGTCATTAAAAACATTAGCTTCTAAATTAAATATTCTTTCATTATGTGCTTATTTTGTTCAAGGAAAACGGATTGGCATTCAGAGTTTCCCCTCCCTCCATTCCAGAGAGGAAGACAGGAGAGAGAGAGAGAGAGAGAGAGAGAGAGAGAGAGAGAGAGAGAGAGAGAGAGAGAGAAAAGCACTATGTTCTCTAACGCATTTTTCCTGCTTGCATTCTCTTTTTTTTCCTTTTTCTTCTTTTTTTTTTAACTATCAGACTGGTTTTGATGTCCTTGTTGTAACTGCTTCTGTTAGATGTTGTTGCATTTCATTAAAACTCCTCTCGGCACACATACACACTTGCAAACACACACACACACAGGTTTTGAGCACCCAATCCCCTAAAGCCTAATTTATGCTTTGTTGCCACGACAGCGCCCGCTGGTCACAAATAACTGCTTTCCAAGCAATAAACGCCACACCATAGTGCAACAACGCATTAATTAGGCTTTAATTCTGAACCCCCATGATGCATTGTGTTTCCTCCTCCTCCTCCAGCCTCTGGGTTTGCTGTTGTAGCAGTCGCCTGTAGACACAACCTAGGATCAGCCTTTTTCCTCCATCGTTGATGAGTTATATCCTTTATCAAAACACTAAACTGAACCTAGGTCAGAGTCTAAAAGGACAACGTCCGCCCTCCTTCTCCCTCCCAGCCGTTTCACACGCTTAATTCATCTTCTTCTCTTTTACCAAGGAGCCGTTGCGGTTGTGCTTCCCGTTGGCCAGGCTGTCGCTATGGCAATGTCCGTTGGCCATGTTATCGTCATCCCTGGCGACCTCGCCCGCTCTCCTCTGACTCCCCACCTTCGACCTGAACAACCGTCCTATCCGGTAGAGGGTAAAGACTAACAGAGCTAAGGCTGCGGCCACGGTGGCCACCACGTCCACCAGGAAGTACTGGTGGGTGGACACCTCGTAGACCGCCGAGCGCAAGTGGTTGGCACCTTGGTGACGGAGGATGTAGCTGATCCAGTAGACGGCTCTGGTCACGGGGTGTCCCGGCTGGTCCTTGTGAATGGTGGACAGGACGCGTGCTCGCTGGCGATACCTATAGGAACACAAATAAGATGTAAGGGTCAATGTGTGCCATACATTGGGACTACGTATGACAATTTGTGTGTGTGGGTGTGTGTGTGTGAGTGTGTGAGTTTTACAACATTATAAAAATTCATTGTAATTTCCAGCATTTATGTGTTTGATGCAAACAACAGTTAGGGAGCACTTTAACCCTGGTTTGAAACTCCAGCATGTGTTGCCACAAGTAGTCACTAGATGGCACTGATATCCAAAACAGACCAAACTCGGAACAATTGCAAGTGGAACAGTATATAACATTGTGGCTGAATCTCACAGAAAGTGTGAAGTGTGACTCTCTCCAATTCTGTGTATGTGCACGTGTGTGTGTGTGTGTGTGTGTGTGCGTGCGTGCGTGCGTGCGTGCGTGCGTGCGTGCGTGCGTGCGTGCGTGCGTGCGTGTGTGTTGCTGTAAATGAAGGCCAGGTTTTTGCCCAGGCCTGGAACTCCAACCTGCTCTCTTGGATGACGCTGGTCAAGGCGGTGTAGAGCTCTTCCTCGGTCATGGTCTTCCAGTGCAGCATGATGCCCATGCCCTTAGCAGCCACGCGGGTCATTGTGTCATAATGGTCTCCGAAGAGGGGCACCCCCACCACTGGTACCCCGTGGTACATGGCCTCGTAGATGCTGTTCAGGCCACCGTGGCTTAGGAAGGCCCGGGTGTTGGCGTGGCCTGTATGGTAGGAATAGCAGGGCAACAGATCAGAAATGTTTTGCCAACCCCACCATCCCTCACACCTCCTCCCTCCCTCTCCTGTCCTTTTCTTGCACTTTACTGTTACTGTTACTTCCTACACCTACACTGCTGTATATCGTCGTTGTCGGGTTGAAACCTTGTATGTCCAAAGCCGTTTGTTTTGTATTTATCATTTTAAAATTGATTTAAACTAGTGAAAACAGCCGACGCCTCGCGGTGCGAGTGTGCTTGTAGATGTGCTTGTAGTGTGCTTGTAGATCAGCTGTTTTCACTACCTTTGTGCGACGGCCTTGTGTGATGAAAAAGGGCTTTACTTTGCGAAAAAACGTACAAATTTGAAACTTGGAGATACGAGGTTTCTGCCCGACAGTGACGATATACATTTAGAAGATACAGTGAAGTTGTTTTCATGAAATAATGTGGCAGCTACAGAAGAAAATGCTGCTAGTCTATATAATATACCTACACTGATGTTCCCTTTTTTTCACTCTCTTTTTCTTATTCAATTTGTATAGTTTTATTATCTATAAAAAAAAGTGTTATATATAGTTTTATTAGTAGTAGTAGTAGCATTACCTATGCTGTTGCATTGTCCAAACAAAAATAAGTTTTTCTCATATGTAAGGAACCTGCACACAAGATAACAATAACAATAAAGCACAACCCTAAACCTTGAATGTACGTGTTTTTACTATTGTGTTGACTATTTAAATGTCTGTATGGAACGCCGGGTTAAAGGTTTGATAAAACGTGAAGCATATTTCTTCAAGGCTACAGAATAATATGCCGACTATGAACCAGCTGAACCCTGTGTATATTTCCTAACCCATTAGTCATGAACAAACCTCACGTGCACCGCTGAAAAGCCACACTTTTGAAACATGTCTTTACACCTGCTGGGCAAACAACATCTATGTGTGTATAATTTACACAACTTTACGCAACCTATAAAGTGCAAGATCAGAGTAAATGGCGTGGCCCTTAGCGAACAAACAACATATAAAACAATTTAGTGCTACAAAGTAGCCAGGAATAACATACTTAGAAACAAGATGTAACCAACGTTACAAGAAGTAAGCAAAATTTAACAAATCAAAAATAGGCGACATGAAGTGGATGGAAGGAATGAAATGAGGTGTGGTAGGGGTGGGGAAGAGTCTGCAGAGGTGAGTTTTCAGACGGGGAGTGAGTCTGCAGTCAGGGGGGGGGGTCACTCCTCAGCTTAGGAGCAGTATGTGTCTCAGTGTGTGTAGACTGTCTGTGAATCATTGACTCCTTCAATAAGTGATGTATTACATGTTCTTGGTCACAGAAAATTCCCTTCATCTACACAAAATGCCCAATGCATTTACTACTGCTGTTGTGAGAGTCAAATAGAACAGAAGAAAAATATGTCAAGTTCATCAGCTCAACCAACGGCGGGTTGCTGGTGTTGTTGCTATTGCCGGTGTTAGCGTAACACAAGGACGCAGTGCACCGGGTCAATAACACTTTTGGCTACATTACATTTCAGTAACCAGTAAGACAGTATAACAGTTTGCAAGACAGCTATTGGGTCTTTTTTCTGGACTTACCCAACAGGTCGTTCTGAGGCATCCATTCAACAAGCTTGGTGTTATTGCCCAGGTTACTTGGCCGAACTCCAGAGAACCTACAATACAGAGATAGAGAGAGAGAGAGAGAGAGAGAAAGAGAGAGAAATACATCGTTATTTCTGAATCAATCAAAGCTTATTTACATTATATACAGTAGCAGACATCTGATGCAGCTCCAAGCATTGAACATAACAAGATGGGGTCTAATAATAATGGTGTGGCTTCATGTGGATCAGTAGCCAACCAGTGCAGCCATTTTAATACAGGCGTATTATGTTCTCTCCTTCTTGTCCTGGCCGACACACATCTGAACTTTGTGTAAGTTGTAGTTGATGTATTACTTTCTTGGTAGGCATGAAAGGAGAGCGTTATAGTATTCTAGCCTACGAGCAATAAAAGCATGCACTAGACTATTGGTTCTCAAAGTGGGGTTCGGGGACCCCCAGGGGTCCTTGAGGGAGTTCCAGGGGGTCCCCAGCTAAATGATAGTTTGGAACCAAATGGACCCTTATGGGTCTGTAACTCAGAGAGTGTACAAATAGCTCAGAGTTAAATTGATTTTACAATATAAATTGGGTTCCCAAAGATAGAAATGCCATTAAATCTCAAACTGGAGGTCCTTGGTGGTTGAGAGAATCACTGGTAGAGATCTTCTCTTCTGGGGGTCCCTGACATATCTTTTCAAATGGGGGTCCGCAGGCTAATAAGTGTCAATAGGTGTCCTTGACATGAAAAGGTTTGAGAATCAAAGCACTCTCTATTGGCCTGAGAATTTGAATTATAAGTGATAAAAGGAAGATATGGTCACATTCATAAGAATTAAATAAGAATCTATGATGACATCTAGGGTTTTAGCCTGGTGTCAGTGACTTCAATTTAAAAGTTTCTCGCTCTGTGTTCCTCTGCTCCAGTGATGGATCCTTCTTATCTGTGTTTTGTCCTGGTTCATCTGAAGGAAGCTTTGAGCCATCCACAAATAATGTCTAGAATACACTTATAGAGGTCATCAGGAGACACAGCAATACAGAGTCAATGTGAAAATGTGTGTAAATGTGAAAACTGACGCTATGTCTCATGGACAAGACATCAATTTTCAGGTCCATAGCGAGTATCACCCACGATCATCATCATCATCACCATAAATACAGGGGGTCCTCCAAATCTTTGTGTCATAGAGGCTTTTTTTTTCTCCTTCTATATTAAACACTTGAACCCTAGCGTCCATATTCTGAGAACTTTAGCCACAAATAGCAGATCTACAAGCTCACAACACCTCGCGCTGCGAGGCTTCAGCAAAGAGGTTTTGTGTAGAGGGGAAAAAGAGCAGAGTAAGTACAGAGTGATAGGTCAAGTTTATTAAGTATTGACGGTTCAAGTGGTTAAATATCTGGAAACACAAATTTACATGAACCCAAAATACACAGATGATTGTGCCGTCAAACGTTGAAACTATATTGTATCTATGGGTCGCCTATAAAACGTTGAAGACTCCTGTCATCAATGGTAATTGGTGCATTCATATAGTGCATCATCATCATCATCATACCACCTTGTAGGGTTTTCAGTTCCACTAGATTACATATTACACTATAAAGCAGTTATTTTAGCACCAGCAGTACGTGGATGTAGAAGTAGCCTTGAGAACAAGCCGTTCCCGAGGCATGAGGCCAAAAGGTCACATCTCCTATTTCCTTAGTGTGAGGCAGCTTGATGTACAAGTACACCCCCTGGACATGGATGATGACAGCATGTCATTAGGTACTTAACCCCAATACATCCCTTGATGCTGAATGCCAAGCAGGGAGGCATTGGGTACAATTATTATAGTCTTTGGTATGACATCGACTACTCGACAAGGTATTGACCTCCCAGTCTCGGGGCCGACACGCTAACCACAAGGCCGCTGAGCTGCTAGTCCCTATAATAGGATGCTGTTTTCATTGCTTTCAGTGACTCACTGACCATCCATCAGAAAGGAAAGGAGAGATGCTGTGGTAAAACTAACCGTTGTTAACACAGTGTTCAACATGAAAGTATCAAGCCGATCACTGGTCTGCTGCCTAAACAAGAAGTAGAATGTGCCATTTTATCATTGTGTGTTTGCGATCTGGTAGGAAAATCAAAGATTTCTCCAGGAATAAAACAGACTACACACAAGAACATAAATCTCATAGCCTAAATAGTGTCAGTACATATACCGGTATACTGTATTGATGCCAACAAGGCAAATCCAAAGTTGTTTTCAAATCCATGTCTATACTCTCAAGAGTTACATTTAAACAATGGATTTTGTTTAATAGGTATGATGTTTTACATGTGCATACAATACTACATAGGTTGCTTGAGAGTAACAGGTGTTTCCTAATGCAACCAGATCAAGGGCTAGGAGTACTACTACAGCACAGGGAGGCACTTCAGCCTTACAGGAAATATAATCAAGGGGTAGATGAACACAGACATGAACGAATCAACAACTTTTAATCTATTTCTGCAAAAAAAAAAGACAATCTACAAGTTCACAACGTATAACATCGTGACATGTTGTGAGCTTTTAGATCTGCAATTGTTACCTTGGCCCAAAAGAGGGACTCCAGATTGAAAGTGATTGTAATAAAGCAGGTCAAAAAGTGTAACCTGCAGTCAAGCTAGACTGCAGGTGAGGTGCCAACTTGTGCCTTGTGAACTCGTGGCCATATATGGCCTAATTATGCGCCAGCAGAGCGCGCAAGTACAGCGATCGGGGGTGTTCGGTGCTCTGTATGTATGTGGATGGGCAAGTTGGCACTCTGTCGAGGTGCCAATTGGCACTCTGTCGAGGTGCCAACTTGCACCTTGTTACTTATATCAGGTCGCACTTGTTGGTGGTGAGGTCACCAAGTTGGTGATGTTTTCCCATTGGAAACACGTTTTTTCATGAGTTTGGTGTAAACACAGACAGACACCGCCACATACAGAAACACCAAACTTGCGCCCTCTGCTGGCACAGGTAACTATATATCCTCCAAGTTAAACTTACAGAAAGAAATAACACCAGTTTGAAGCGAGCGGTGCTGCTGATAATGATGATGATAGAGCGCCACCATCAGGACGATTTTAGCAAAACACATTTTTGGACACTGCTCCTACAGATTTTGCCCTAAAATAACGCAAAGCGGTACACAGTATCTCTAAAGTCATGTCATCAACAAGGATCTGTCACATTTCCCATATTCCCTCCTGATTGGCTACCATTGCCTTCTAAAGTTTGTGTATGCGACCTGACGGTCGCTTATCTCCCGATGTAGGGAGTCTTACTGGTGATGATAGACCCACATGACGTCTCATCATTATATTCAGAAAAGGGACATACGGTTAGGTAATAAGTATTGATGGCCTGTCCATTTTGCATGGACATACACATACGGTTAGGTCATAAGTATTTGATGGCACCATTCAAAAAGACAAAAGGAGCATAAGCTTCAACCATATAAAGACAGCCGTACTTCCGGTCATTTGGAGCTCAACCCAAGCCTTTGTCTACTGAGACTCAAAGCTTTTTCCAGTGCAGGCGGAACACAATACATCTGTATGCATAGATTACTTCCCCCATCCCTCTGTCCGTTTCTCCTCCTTTTAACCAAAAATCTCTTATCTCCCTTTCTCTTCAACAAAGCAACAATTCACTGTGTCCAATCAAAGCCAACATTGACTCACTGATAATCAATGACACAATTCTTTTCGCTTTAGTCTCTCTTTGGCCGTGCTCCAGACCCCAGAATGAACACGCGGGCACTTTTAGGGGCATCCGGGTGTCCGTGATTGGGTGAGGGCTGCAGCCAGGACTATGGTTGCATGGTTTAAATTCTCACCTTATGTTCTCACTACACTCTCTCTCTGCCTGCATATTCTACTCAATTGATCTGCCACATTTGCTGAAGGATCCAGATTGAGCATTCTGCAGACAGCCATGGTGTAATTTAAGAACCAAGCAAAAGGAATGCTTTTGTTCACATTTGTTTACCTTGTCTTCTTCCTTCACTCAAGGGTCACATACATTGCCTTATGTTGCCAAAGATATGTAGCCAGATTAGGTGTAACCACTGCGTTCAGTGCAAGGGATAACAATATAACAAGAAATGACTGTATTTCTTCTTTTTAGACTGATGATGATAGGCTTCTAAATGGTAAATCACACACACACACACACACACACACACACACACACACACACACACACACACACACACACACACACACACACACACACACACACACACACACACACACACACACACACACACACACACACACACACACACACACACACACACACACACACACACAGCTATGTCCCCAATATGACCATAGATATGTTCCAAAACTGACTGTGAAAAACATACCCTTCATCGCAGCTCGTCAAACATGACAATCTAGGGAACCCTTTGTCCATTTTCACTTTGAAAATACATATATTCAAATAGTTGACAAATGTTCAGGATTTTTCAAAAATAGCAGATCAATAGCGCAGCACAAAGTGACGCTCTATGAGCTTCAGATCTGCTCATTTTGAATAGCCAAAAATTACAAGGATGCTTTCTCGATTTTAATGGGCTAAATAAATGTCTAACGTCACACACACAACTATCAGAAAGTCGTAGTAGAAAGTAGTTAGTCTAATGTTCTTCATGTTTGGGCATGAAGAACATTAGACTAACTACAGACTTCCGTTAAGGCATTTCTGACTAAACGTGAACATACATGGCTGGAATTGAGACAAGTGCAAAAAAACACCTCAACTTTGTATATACTTTATACACACACGCACACAGACACAGACACACTTTGAGTGCCAAGAGGGATGGCTCAAAATACACCTTTCCAGTGATTACATCATCGCAAATGGTTTAGTCTGTATATTTACACACCAAACAACTATACACTAGCAAAGCAAACCTCCACAGCAAAGACCGTGCACATGACACAGATTGTTTGTATTATCTGATATATACGGTAAGACATATCTAACTCCATTTTCATTTTACATGTCTTATTAATGATGTGTATGTTTACAACAAAACAATAAAACAAGGGTTAAAGAGAAGTATCTAACTCCAGAAAGAGGAATCCATCAATATTATTGTCCCCCATTATGGTTTCAAACGAGAAATGAACCACAGCCAGGTTAACCATACAAGATAAGAGTCAATGAATAACAGATCAATGGAAACGGTGCGAGGGATTCCCAAAAGGGATGGAGAAAGACATTTAAGACTATGTTTATTTCCGTGGTCAAGTTGTAGTGAATGCTTAATCTCATAGTCAATTATTATTATTTATTGTGACCGTAGGTCGCAGTTAACTATGAAAATCGGCACATCTTGTCCGTAGAGTTGTAGAGTCGTAACGCCTCAATGTCAGTGGTTACAATATGGCAACATGAAAAATCATAGACATGTACCAATTAAAACGGTTTTATTTCACTAATAGCACTGGGTTTGATATGAACTGATTCACTGTGGAAAGAAATAACGCACCTGGGTTTGATATAAACTGATTCAAGGTGTGGATTATAGTCTCATATACCACAGCAATTAAAGGGAAACCAGCCAATCAGAATCAAGGAATGGAACTAGCCATTTTAGAATGTCACATTGACACAACGGCTCAATATCTACAGTTTATAGGTTGTTGACATCACAGTGTGACATCACATTCCGTCCTTATCCCTTGTATGCCTATATATGGAGATCCCTGATGTACAGTTGTACGGAACAACATCTTTCAGTAGAACCGCAGATCCAGCCAATATGCCCATAAAAGGGGACAAGAACTGAGAGTCAGATACTGACACATATACTTGCCTATATTCTTAGCTGCTTCCCCTGCCGTTACTGTACTTGCACAATGTACAGTTGTATGAAACATTTTTCTTTGCAGCACTGCCAACCCAACCAATATGCCCATATCTCCATATATATGGGTATCAGGGATCTCCATATATGGGTAATTGATAACATAACATGCATGGGTGGCCGACCATTGGACGTAACAAACATGACCATATGAGGAGACTATACTGGCTCAAACAGTATAGTCTCCTTATATGGGCAAGTAGCCGAATTACAAATCTTCTCCATTGACTTAATTAGGAAAATGCAAAAATTAGACTCACACAGTATGTCCATATAAGGGGTACTCCAAGATATGGGTTTAAAATTGATGATCTCCATATATGGGCATAAAATGGACAAGGACTGACACAGAGATCTCTATATATGGACATTAATATATTAGTGAATTCACTTTCCCCATTGACCTGATTGGGGAAAATTCAAATGGTAAGACGGAATTCATTTGCAATTAATATTGATGATGTCAGGGATCTCCATATATGGGCATAAAAGGGACAAGGACGGAATTAATACGCAAGTGTGACTCATGTCACGGCAACCACACTTGTCTAACCAGACTATTGACTATTGTTCTTGTAATTTTTCTCATCATCTGATGTAACCCTTCAAGGTATCGTGATATCATCCATTTCCCCCTATCTGATTGGCTCCCCATTAGTCAGCAGGAACCACACTTGCAATTTCCAATTGCATCTTTCTAGTTCATTCATATTATGTTATAGTAAAATTGGCTTATGGGTGGTGGACATTGGACATCACAAACATAACACATTGGATGTCACAAACATAACATGCATGGGTGGACACATAATCGTCCTTCTCTGTAGGAAGCTCATACGATTCCTACAGGGGGTTCCACGGTGGCAGCTCTGCGGGACTCTCTGTGCCGGTGGCAGACCACATGCTCCAGCTGCCCGGCGTCAGAAACATCGTAGCTGGTCTTGTACTTGGCTAAGATTTTCATCAGCGGACGCAGCTTCAACCACCACTGCTCCTTGGGGATCCTGTGGACAAAATCAGTCTCCGGTTTGAGCTGTAGGACAGGCTGGAAGACCAGGGCTCTACGACGCATTCCCAGTAAGCAGCACGAGTCATCCGAGTTAGCGAACACTCGGCCGTGTCTGTATGTCTCCTGCAGCTTCTTAGAGATCCACTGCATCGCCTTCGCTGAGATCTTGGTCCCGAAGTTACGGTCGAACGGAGAAGGCGCTCCGCCCTGCTGCATGTGTCCAAGCACGTTCTTCCTGCAGTCAAACACTCCTTTGCCTTGCTCTGTGTACAGCTGGTAGATGAAGTCTGTCGTGTAGTTCTCGTTACTGTTGTGATTGCTGAGGACCAGTCCTCTCTGGATTCTGGTCTTCATCTTCTCTGTCAAGTGCTCAACATTGGCCTGCAGGTCTCTGATGTCAAAAGGCTCTTCAAAGATGTACGCAGCATCTGCCCCAGCAGCCAAGCCCCCTACACTGGCCAGGTACCCACAGTAGTTCCCCATGGTCTCAATCATGAACACACGACGCTTGGTACCGCTGGCTGACTGCTTGATGCGGTCACAGGTACTCGTGATGGCGTTCAGTGCCGTGTCAGCGCCAATGCTGAAGTCTGACCCAGGCACATTGTTGGACACTGTGGCAGGGACCATGACCATGGGCACGCACAGCTCCACGTATTTCCTGCGCAAATCCAGCAATTCCAGCAGTGAGAGGAAGGCCTCAAATCCACCAATAATTAGCAGCGCATTTATGTTATGTGCTCGGATTTGCTCAGCAATTTTGTCAGCATGCTTTGCAGGGAGTGTCCTTTTGGTTCCCAGCAGAGATCCTCCTTGGCCTGTCCATCCTCCTACATCAGACCATTTGATCTCCTTGATCTGTCCCTTATAGAATCCCTCGAAGCCATCACTGACAGCCAGCATCCTGTGGCCCTCGGAGATGCCCACTCTGACAGCAGAGCGCACCGCAGCATTCATGCCCGCTGCGGGTGCGCCCACGTTCAGCACGGCCACGTTGAAGCCAGAACTGACAATCACTGATGAGGGTTTATTGTGGGCCAGCAGCTCGTATGTCTTCAGGTTATTCTCAAAGCTCCTTCCACGGAGCTTGACAGCCTCCTCAAACTTCTTCTCGTCCATGGCCTTCTGCACCTCTTGAGTCATCTGAACACACTCCATGAGCGGCAGACGCACAGCCTGGTTTCCAGACAGAGACACCACACATGCTGGAGTGTTGGCTGATGTCTCCAGGAGCGCAATCACAGCCTCCACACCCATACGACTGGCCAGGATGCGGTCGAAAGCAGATGGAGTCCCTCCTCTCTGGACATGGCCAAGGATTGTCACCCGAGTGTCGAAGCCCAAGCATTTGACTACAAGATTCTTAACATATTCACTGGTAATGGGCTTGTTGTAACGATCAATCGCGCCTTCGGCTACAATTATGATATTGAGCCTTTTCATCACGGCGCGATTCGCAGACAGTTTCTGACACATGTTGTCCTCCCAGCCGTCCTCTGGGGGCATTTCAGGAATCAGCAACCAGTCTGCCCCACACGCCAGGGCACTCACCAAGGCCAGGTAGCCACAGTGTCTGCCCATGACCTCCAAGACAAATGTCCTCTGGTGACTCTGCGCGGTGGTCATGATGGCGTCCACCACCTCGATGATTCTGTGCAGTGCCGAGTCTGTGCCAATTGTCATGTCAGTTCCGTAGAAGTCATTATCGATGGAGCCCACCATGCCCACGATGTGCAGGGCATCGTACCTCCGAACTGCCGCTGCATCGATCAAACCTTGACCCAGCAGCTCGGCCAGCAAGCAGCTCCACTCCTTTCTGAAGAGATTGGCTCCGGTCAAACTGCCGTCTCCACCGATCACACACAGGTTGGTGATGCCACGCTGCACCAGGTTGTGGGCGGCCTTCAGGCGGCCCTCGCGGGAACGGAACTCTTTGCAGCGGGCGCTCCCGATCTGCGTGCCGCCCACATGTAGCATGCTGGAGACACTTTCCCACGTGGCCTCCTCTATATTGTCTCCACCATCCACCATACCCTGATATCCCTCACGAATGAAGTAAACCTTGGCCCCCACATATATTCCCATTCGAACAACAGCACGCACGGCAGCATTCATCCCTTGAGCATCTCCTCCACTCGTCAGCACGGCGATGGCTTTCCCCGCTCCGGACAGGTTCTCAAAGAAGATCTTCTTGCTGTCTGGTGGCAGCGCCATTTTCACAGCTTCTATGTAATTGATATATTTGGATATAGGACTGAGTAGAGTAAACACTGCTTGCCTCTTAACTCAAGGAGTGGCGGCCACCCTTTATATAGTGCTTGGCTGGATGCTCGTGACATCACACTGATGTCACGATGAGTCAGCTATATCCATATATGGATTTTACCTTAGCATGATGTCAGCATTAGATGTCTCTGCTGGCTCAATATATGGAGCTCTAGATCAACCACGCCCAAATATGGGGTTTGTGATGTCAGACTTCGATAGGTTAGTTAGATATGTCGGATGGCTCCATATATGGAGTACTAATATTACTATACAATTATAGTTGTATATTATATAGGTGAGTGAAAGCCGTTGTTACAGTCCCCTTCGATCGAAATATGACAGCAGCTCGCTCCGAGGAAGGGCTGTAATCTGCCGCCCCTTGCTCTTCCCTTCCCCCAGCCTGCGCCTGCTGGTGTGTCACTCTTCCGCATCTACTAACTCATGATGTCACACTCCGACATCGTTTTGTGATATCACAAGCTCACGGAGGTTAATTCTGGTGCGCAGCCACAGAATGATGTGCAGAGTGGAAAGTTAGCTAAAAAGAATACTGATGAATCCGCAAATCTCCATATATGGAGCACCCTGATGTCATCAATATGATGTCTTAGTACTGGCCTGGACTCCATATTTAGGCATGCCTCACTCCATATATGGGCATAAGATGGACACAGATATTACCATGGGATATACTAAATATCTTCCCCTAAAATAGTAATTTACCAGTAAGACGGCCTAGGGGCGAGAAGCCATGGGATCAACTTTGACCAAAAAAAATCGACAGACCTGGTTGGTTGTTTATGTTGGACAAAATGTAGCCATATTATTTTCCCAAATATGGAGATAACTGACATCTGACATCATAGATGTTTGATGTCATAGACCACATGAGACTGACACAATATGTCCATATATGGGCATTCCCAGATATGGGCTATGTCCATATATGGGCATTCCCAGATATGGGCTTAATATTGATGACATCAGGGATCTCCATTATATGGGCATAAAAGGGATTGTATTAGTGTGGTTGCCCTAACAGGGCATCAACTGGGAATGCCCATATATGGACTTAACATTGACGTTTTCGGGCCGGGTTGGGCTTAAAAGGTATGCTAATTAGTAAGGCCTTCTGCTGAGCTGGTCAAGTCATCATTGTGATGTCAGTGCAAATTAATTCTGTCTTGGCCAGCGTGACATGAGTGAATGCATGCATGCACGCATGCACGCATGCACGCACAGGAACTGCAGGTTTTTATAGTAAATGGGACCTACGGTCGCAACAAGCTCATAAGATCGGCTATTTTGGGAAAACGTTCCCTCCAAAAATCTAAACTGAAACCCACATTTCAGTATGTTATAACACCAGAACCTTTACACCAGAACACATTGACTCATGCAAAGTTGCAAACTTAAAATTTATGATATAGAAAAACAGACACACGCACAGATAAGACAGATAATGCAGAACCAAGTGGAGCTCGGTTCTGCATTATGTCTCAGTTCCTCTATCAGACATTATTGTATGCATCTGAGGAGTAAAGCAATGACCCACAAACACCTGCAGTCGGAACATTAGCTTATAGTGAAAACCAACAAATACAAGGGTGCGTGGGTGTCTGGGTGAGTAGGTAAAGTAAAAGTTTATATTTATTTCAATAATTAGCTGACTGGGAGGTGCTAGTCTTACAGCTATTTGTTCTGGGCTCCACATAAAAACAGTGTGACAGACTGTCTGTCCCTAATTACAGCAATAGAATGAATAAAAACAATGTACAGGAACAGAACAACTACCCTAAATGTCTATAAAAAATAAAATAAATACAAAATCTACAATCTCACAACGAATTTCGTCATTTTAGGGGCAAGGACACAAAGGCCAAATGCCAGGGCAGGAAGGCCATCAAATAAAAAAAGATTTTAGTCCATTGAAAGAATTTGTTGAATTTAAGGGTTAGGGATGATAACCTAATCTGCAGTGAAATAGATAAATGATGATATTTACAATCTGATCCATGCTTAGCCCTGCACCAATCAAAGTCACTGGATTGGTTTAAAGATGGGGACCAGGGGGGGTTGAGATTTCAGATCTTCTCAACAAAAGACACTGGTGTCTAAATGACAAGAAAGAGACACTGGTGTCTACTGTCTACATATTGACAATAAAGAGACACCGGTGTCTACTGTCTACATATTGACAAGAAAGAGACAGAGGAGAAAGTGGGACAGTCAGCTGGGGCATTAAGGCCACTGTGGCCTCAGGGAATGCCATTGGTTTGAGGGGCACAAGGCCAAACTGAGGGGCAACGACGGCCATGGCCTTCATGGCCTCCATGAAATTCCTGCCCTGGTTGCAACTTGCAAGTGTAGAGCTGACAATTTTGACAAATGAATAAACACTTTTCAAAACTTTTGCCTATGATGACATGAGGGATGTCAGAGTTAAAGTTGGAGCAACCTTACCTCACTAATGCTCATTATAAGATGGCACAGTTTCTGTCAACTCACTCTGCATCTCATTGTGGGCAGTTCAGAAAGCTGCCTACCAATGACATCACTGATGGGGATTCCAAGCTAACTGAAACTACAGCTTTCTCTTCCTGTAAAGTTAGTATGCTGAAATACAATTCACAATTTAGGCGCTCTTATTCAGAGCGACTTAAAATAAGCAAGGTAAACATACTGTACATCAAATGCAGAAAGACAGTGTAGTGCCTGGGAACACACAACACCTTCATGAGTTTCTAGTCAGGAACAGGACATGTTTATGCACCTAAGTTCAGGGAGACTTACTGAACAAACATTCTATGTCAGTGAGTACTATCAGAACTATCAAACCTATTTAACATTTATTTGAACACAAAAATATCACTTACCCTACCTTGAATACTTATACCGGTATATTATATATTATAACTAATACTCAATATTACATTTTGAGTAGTAGTTAGTTGGTGTAGTATTTTGCAAGATTTCGTACACACAGACAGACACACTGAAACCACAAAAGAAAACATGACATCCGCCCCAGTTTCCGGCATGGCAGAGATATAACTACTAAACAAGAAGGACAGGCATATAAGCCTTTAAGCAAGTGATTTGACAATAAAACAGACTAATTACCAAATGCTTAAGATTCAAGCTGGAGATCACTCTGTCCACAGATGACGAGGAGAACGATGTGAGGTCAGAGGGTGCCCATGCATGCCAAATGTGAAGCTCAGTGGACAATAAACGCTAATCTCTTTAAAGTTCATGTGGGGTGTGCATGAAAACTTTGACCACTGAGAGCCAGATTGCAGAACCAAGTGCACAGCCACTGTGTTAGGATGGATTGGGGGTCAGTGAGTTGAAGCACAACCGTGTGAGAAATCCTGTGTTCTTCTGAATAAATAAATCGTAAAACGTTTAACTTAGATTCCTGAATTGTTACTATCAAAACCTCCAACGGCTGTCAGTCTGTCCGTCACACGTCACATCACACTTTTGCCCTACTCATATCTCCGCCACCGTTGCCCCCATCCATGCCAAACTTTGCACACACACTCCTTGGCTGCCAAACCACAACCTCATTTCTCACATGGCCCTCTTCCAGCGCCACCATGAGGCAGACTCTTGCAAAACACATTTTTGGACAATGCGCTTACAGATTTTGCCCTAAAATCACACAAAGCGGTACACAGTATCTGTACACAGCGGTACACAGTATAAGTCATGTCATCAACATGGATCTGTCCCATTTCCCATATTCCCTCCTGATTGGCTACCATTGCCTTCTAAAGTTTGTGTATGCGACCTGACAGTCGCTTATCTGCCAATTAGGGAGTCTTACTGAAATGTATGTATTCAGAACACAGAATTTCTCACGAAAATTCTCACAATGTGAATCTTCTGAACGGTGGGAGAATTTTCAGTTCTCATTTTCGGTTCTACCTCGACTTACAGGAGTGATATCTGTACAAAAGAATCATTATGAAAATATGCACATTTGCAAACAGGAAGCAAAACCCTGTGACCAATAATGTGCGATACTTCAGCAACTAATGAGCCATGAATGCAGTTTTTACTACGGTGAAAGAAATGCAAATGTCATCTTTCCATGCCATACCTGAAGGCAGCATTCAAGAGAATTGCCTCGTCCAAACTCTCTTGAACTTGAATGCAGCATCTTATGTTGAAAGAGAATTGCCCTCACTGTGTATAAATGCTGTGCGCCACATCTTCAGTATTGACTTGATAATGCTTAGTTGAGTGTGGTATAACACACTGCTATTTTCGATATTTCTACCAAAAGGCCCTTTTAGAATTAGAAATGTCAGCCCCTGCCTCTCTAACATTCTCCGCACGTTCCTCTCTGACATGTACTGTACACTGGATAAACTGTGGTCACTTTGACACCTGTCCAACCCTTGTCTAAGGGTTAAACAATGACAAATAATTTAGTTACAGAAGTCATTTCAGTTGGATTACTTTTAATAAAGTGTGCTATAAAGGCTAGTTACAAGGGAAAAGAAAGAGCCACGGTCCGGGCCACAACATCTAAATATTAACATTGAATTTTAACACTAGAGGTTATGGGGAGGGAGAGGATGGAGATGGTTACAGTCAACTAAAAGATAAAGTAACGTCCACTCCTGCTTCTTCAAGCAGTTCTTTTGTGGGCTAACTGGAGTCCAGTGATATACAGTAAATAAATCAATCTTTCTACGCTGTGCTCAGACTAGGGTAATCATGTCTTTTGTTATATCCTCCCTCCATCTTTTTGAGTCACTTTCCGTTATGCAAAATATCTGATATATTTTAGTACAGCGTCGCTGGTGCACGAAGGTCAAAACTTGGACTAATGTTAAATGCAGAACGGCAATTCCAAAATGCAAAATGCCGGTGCAGTCGCTCATATGGTAACTTTTCAGGTGATGGAAAACAGTAGGATGTGTGTGTGTGTGTGTGTGTGTGTGTGTGTGTGTGTGTGTGTGTGTGTGTGTGTGTGTGTGTGTGCGCGCGTGCGTGCGTGCGTGCGTGCGTGCGTGAGTGAGTGCGTGAGTGCGTGCGTGTGTGTTATTCAAAGTGAGGTAGAGGTCGGTGGTGCGGGCAACAAAAGAATCAATCCAACAACTGCAATATACAGATCTATCTGCGCTAGAGAGCTTTGTTCTGCGCAGCACATTCTGGGTGTCAGAGGGAACAGTGATGCCTATGAGTGAGTGACAGTGATGAGTGTACTGTACCTCCAGACCACACGCTGGGGGAGTCTGGCCAAGGCTCCAGCCAGTTTGTGAGCGATGTCGTGGGACAGGTACTTGACCCCAGCTCCAAATGACACGACTACGAACCCATGCTCCGCTGTGTCATTGACCCAGGTCTCAAATTCCTGTTGGAATGGAGGGAAAGAGATATGTTTCAAGCTTTTCAAACAAATTACGGCGAACTTTGATCCTGGTGAATGCATCCGACCGAAATGTGTTTCAATGACATCACCATTTCCCCTTTGGCTTCATTAATGCATTCATGCAAACACATCAGTGCGAACATGTAACAAATTAGTAACAACGTCTGGGACACTTTTAAACCCTATATGTGACTAACCGGAGCCCCCCAGGCCCTAGGGATCTAATACTAGCCTAGGCCCTCTCCAATTTCCCCTAAAATGTCTATAATCTCAGAATGTGTCGCTACGCTAACGTTGTGAGCTCATAGATCTGATATTTTTTGTAGAATGTTGGCACCAGAATAGAGATCCAAGCAATCATGTCATGTCAACATGTCCAAAAAGTTAAATTTCTAGCTTGTCAATTGATGCTTTATATGCAGTGCACTGAAGAACTGGCCTGATATGAGCAGAAAGAGACGTAATAAAAACTCCATCCTTTCCTATAATAAAAAGTTGAATGCTAAATTAGGAATCGACCCTCCGACCCCATCGCATGTTCATGTGAACCCGTGGTTGTCATGGTGTGTAATCTGCTTTATAGCCAACCAGGCAACATTATAAAAGTTTATAGCCATTATTAAAGACCATGGCATAGGCTTATCTGTCTCTCTGCGATGATTCATCACAGTCCATAAATAAATAAATGTCGGATAAACATGAGAACATACAGCTCATAACCATACTGTGTCTTTCAAAAACGAATAGATGGCTGACAAGCTGTCGTTTGGTCTTTTATTAGAAAATTAATAAATCATTGCATAATGAGTGATAGAAGTAAACTATAAGGCAATAGGGTAAATAATATGTATGTTGACTAACAAAATAAAAGCTAATTAAAATCTAAAGGTCTAACAGCTTTCAATGTAACCATGCTGTGAGGTTATAAGAGGTCATTTCCAATTCAAAGCAACTACCCTCATATAAACTCATAATCAGCATATTGAAGATTCTGTTGTGCTCAACCTTTGGACTACTGCACTGCATTTGGTTTTAAATGAACCTTGACTGATTCATAAAACTCAATGAACAAACACCTACAGTAATGACTTGAGCAGGAGGGGAGACCCCTTTTCAAGTGACACTTTTTCACATTTGTTCATAATGAAAAAAAGGTAAACAAGAGAGTTTGAGCCAAAAAGGTCAAGCAAGTGAAGCAACAAGCTCTAAAAGTGACACACAAAAAAGAATGTGTTAAAACCGCATATACTACCATGGACAACATAAGTCTGATAAGATTTTGTATATGGCCAGAAATACTTAATTTTAATCCAAATATGTGTCTATTCTACTTCATAAATATGTCCAATTGTGTTCTAACTATCCAGCAGAGATTACAATTATACCCCCCCCCCAAAAAAGAAAGGAAAAAAGAAATGACACACAAAACTCTATTCTAAATATTTCAGCTGTGTCTCCTGTCTTACTCTCTACCCTGTCAATGTTCACTGATCTAAAGGCAAAATGCCATGACATTAATCTAAAAAATGAAAAACAATCATGGATTATGAATTATTCATTATATTGTCAATTTGACTTTATGGCTTATCACTGATTATCCTACTATAAAGGCCAATCATTTATTTGTTTTATACATGTACTTTGAAAGTGTTTTACCTTTGGAAATACCTTATCATCTACCAACTATGCTAACTTAGCAACCATACCGTAGATATGGCTTGAGTCAACAAATATTATGTTAATTGCGGTTTGATCTGGAGCTATCAGATACAGTAGCACTCTATCGTAGCATAATATCACCATAATCTGGCTTATCAGCACAAAGAAAACTCATTAATCCTAATTTAGACGTTAGTTTTGCTGAGTGTCCCAGTGTCCATTTGGCTTCACTGCCTAACACTGAGGCAGTGAAAATGTGGGATGCCAAGGAATATTTCAAGCCTTGGACAATTATGACAATAGCGGACTGAGGTCCTCTCCTCCTGAAGGAATGTTGAGCATGTTAACCCAGCGTGCCATTACCCAGTCAGTCAGCAAAAAGACTTGGTCACTTAGCTGATGGGGGGGATGTTTCCAAACATGACAAACAGAGTAGGACTCAGTGTAGAATGATTGGATTTGCGTGTGCGTAAGTGTGCGTAAGTGTGCGTGCGTGCTTGTTTCTGGCCCGCATCATGTTTTGGGACAAATGTCAGACATCAACACGCTGGTTGGGGGTGCAATTTGTGACCCCAGTGTCTGTGTGTGTGTGCGGGCATACATACATGCGTGCAAGGAATATTGTAAATGTAAAAAAAACGTCTCATTTTAGAATGGTGGGAGAATAAGGAACACGCACAGAGAATGGGAGAAGGGGGATGGGAGGGGTCGCCATATTTGAGAGCTGGAAGGCGGAGGACAAGGAGGAGGAGGGAAGAGAATGGTCCAGCTGCGGCAAATCAGGCCTGGCCCTGGCACAGAGCAGCCTCAGGGACACACTGGGCCCCTGTGTCCCCGCAGCGCGGCCCTACTGTCCCTACAACGCAGCCTCAGTGTCCCCATAAAGGAGTCTCAGTGTCCGCGGAGCTCGACGGAAAACAATGGCTTCGTTCTCCTTCCACTTCCATTATGACCCCCTCCGCCCCATGCTACACAATGCTGCCTATTGGCCGGCGTGGCATTCCAAAGCCCCCCGCAGTAGATACCGCCGGCCCTCGTCTCCGTCCAAACAAATGGACTAAAACCCCTCTCGCCACCCGCCTCTGTTCTTCTTCTTCTTCTTGACTCGACCTCCCTCCCCCTACTGTGTCTCCATTCACCCCGGCCTAGACCCAGGCCAACCTGACCCCAGACAGGACGAGTCAAAACCAGCATCATCCATAATAATCTGCTTCCTGTTGATACTCGAGAACATACAGTAAAAATCGAGAGAAAGCGATAGAGAGACTGTGTCTGAGATCACTCCCTACTCACTATACAGGGGACTATATAGTGATTAATATGCAATTTTGCAGTTATTATACCCATAGTGGACATTCAACATCACAAAGCCTACCATCATGCATTGCGTTGAAAGAAGAATGCCAACATTTATTCTGGCATGCAAAATGTTATAACTCCCTATAAGGTAGTGAATGAGTGACTGACTTTGAACACAGCCAGAGAGAGAGAGAGAGAGAGAGAGAGAGAGAGAGAGAGAGAGAGAGAGAGAGACAGAGAGAGAGAGAGAGAGAGAGAGAGAGAGAGAGAGACAGAGACAGAGAGACAGAGACAGAGAGAACCAGCTTAAGTATATTGTAAAAAGAAAGAGAGAAAGAAGCACATGCAAAAATCAGCAACACAGGGGGAAAAATACATAAAGGAGGCAGGTTTGTGGAGGAGGGGGTAGATGCTGAGGACGCAAGAACACAGGAGGGATACGTCAATGGATAAACGCGACATATGTATTTGTGCGTGTGTGTGGACTGACAATGAGGTCCGACAGACATGTGGTAGCCAAGGCATTGTGAATGAGACAAGAGGTGGATTGATTCCATCCATGAAAACCACCATTCTCCTGGGCAGGCTCCGCAGGGCTACCACCAGCCTTCCATGCAATGGATTCATTCATGCCAAGTTCTGAATAATTAATTGGCATTTGTCAATGAGAGGGACATATTTGACTGCTTGTGTTTAAAGAAGAAAAGAGGAAAGGTTTCCCCCCAATCTTCCCGTGGAACATAATGAGGCTTTGCATCCCACACCCACACACATCCTCTAGCTAGCTACAGATTTGAATAATGTGATACCTGCCAAGTACCCAGTTATGACCTATTAGTATCATAAAATGGCATTATACTTCTTACTGGATATTATAATGCCTTCTTCTTTTGTGCAGACACTTGTGTTGTGAGTGTTGGCGATGGCAAAGAAACACAGTACTGATTACAGAGTAAATGAATTAAATTATTAGTGATTAAGAATTATCAATTTGTAAACGGACAGAAGTTAATTACAATGGGGAAGGTTTATCACTCATGTTGTGGAGGTTGGCAATGGCAAAGAAACACAAAAGACTTATCATCATGAAGAAAAAACAAATCAACAGCAACCCTGTGTGTCCCTCTGTTTATATTTTTTCTATCGTCGTTGTCGGGTGGAAACCTTGTATGTCCAAAACCATTCGTTTTGTATTTATCATTTCAAAAACGATTTAAATGAGTGAAAATAGCCGATCTACAAGCACACAACGCCTTGCGGTGCGAGGCGTTGTGTGCTTGTAGATCTGCTATTTCACTAGTTTTGAGCAACAGTTTTATATGATGAGGCAGGGCTTTAATTTACGAAAATACGTGCAAATTTGGAACTTGGAGATACAAGGTTTCTGCCCGACAGTGACGCTATCCATCTCTGTCCGAGTACTACTGACCTGTGGAAGAGGGTTGGGAGGCTTGGTCAGGATGCCCCCTATGTACACAACATGAGGCAGGGTGGGCCTGGGGAACTCCAGAGCCATGTCGGTGCACAGCATCCACAGCCGGCTGCCTTGCACCAAGTCAGCCATGGCCACCTGGGGCTTCACCCCGTATTTCCTCATGATCCGGTCATACTTGGGGAGCGCAATATAATGGACCCCAAAGCGCGACACCAGGTAAACAGCCGTGTTGGAGATCCGCTGGAAAAGTGACATGCGGTCTGTCAGCAGAGAGTTGAACTCGGGGACGTAGGACAGGGGCGCCGGGGCCCCCACCTCGGCGGGGTACCACAGCCCTGTGCTGAACACGGCGTACTGGACGCCCAGGATGTGGGCCAGCACAAAGCCACACATCTCGTTGGGGTCCACCAGCAGCAGGTCAAACTTGGCCTCCTTGAGCCGGGCCATGGTTTCCGCGCTGCCGACCACGGCGTCACAGTTCTGGGAGTAGTGGTCCAGGATGTCAAACAGTTCTAGGAACGTCAGTCGACCTGAGAAGATGTTGCTGACTTTGGACTGGAGGAAGTTGTCGGCCGTGGTGCTGTTGAAGATCCCCGGGTAGCGCTGGAAGTGGTAGTGAGGGGAGGGGGGCACTTCCCGGCCCTCCGAAACCAGGAAGTGCGTCTCGTGGCCCTCCTGGTGCAGCGCTGTGGCCAGCGTCTTGAAGATGTACAGGTGGGATTCAAACATGATGGGCGGGACGACGATGACCTTAGCGGCCCATAGTGCGCTGGGGCTCCAGCAGAGTAGGCCGAGGAGGAGCAGGAGTAAAGGAGGTAGGTGCATGGCTGGAGGAACAGAGATACGACAGGAGACAGGAGCAGTGTTAATGCAAAATGAATAGAAGTCAATGACATAATGAAAACATGTCACCAACTCTAAGCATACTTTCAACCTGGCATCCCTATTTTGTGCAGGTGACGAATTTTAATGCATATACCGACGCGCGCACGCACGCACGCGCGCGCACACGCACACGCACACACACACACACACACACACACACACACACACACACACACACACACACACACACACAGAGAGAGAGAGAGAGAGAGAGATAACTAGCTTGAGGAACCAAATAGAACATGGTGCCATTTCTCCATTGAATTCAATGGACCCAGCCGCCCTGTTCTTTTCTGTTTCCCAATTAGCCAGTAGCTATGCCCCTCCCAAAAAGCTTTTGTCCAATGCTAGCTTAGAATAACTTCCTGCTTGCCAAGGTTTGCCTTGGCAACAGCCTTGGCAAGCTGCCGGTTGCTAAAGTACCATGCATAGTAGTACATCCGCAGGAATACACAAGCAACGGAGGGTGAGAGAACTTTACTCCGTTTGGTCCGGTTTGACTCCCCGTACGTAACACTCCGGATGATTTATCTCCGTATACGGACGGTTACGGACAGCACCCAACTGGACGGACTCAACGTACAAGATGTAGCTATCCGTAGCAAGAAGTACCCACGGCCACCGTTGTCAAACATAGGCGCAGAGTGATGAAAATTACTTTTCCTCTGCTCTATGACAGCGGTTCTCAAACTATGTGTCCCAATGATAAATATATTGTATCAAGAAACGGTAAAAAAAAAGTCGCAACAGGACGGCTTGACACACACACCGCCTATATCCTCTCCTCTCCAACAGCTGCCAACAAGACGAGGCACACTGCACACAAGAAGAGGAGAGCTGATTAATTAGCTCAGCGGCTCATCATATACTTGGGAATTATATGCGGGTGTATTTTGTTATAATCACTCTGGGTCCTGATCCATATGTGGTTAAATCTGTACCCTCGCGGAGTTTTACATTTACCGCGAATCCGCGAAACAACTTTGCCGACAGACAGCAGAAGCAGCAGTCCAGACTGTTACCACTTATAACATCACGTCGTCGGGTCAAGACATTCTGTGGTTCTACATATTTTGGCTGCTTCGCTTTTGTTAGCAATTCTCTTCTGTGCTGCGAGGCTCAAATGTGGCGTGCGGCCCAACGGAGATCGGTCGGCACGGACATAACGTAGAGAAATACTATGTATGTCGACGGAATTACAGTACGTAATATCTCACCCAAAACGTACACAAAATCAACCATACGTAACTATAAATGGCCCTTAAGCTAGCATTGGACAAAAGCTTTTAGGGGAGGGGCATAGTCCTTAAGCTCGATACTGTATCTAAATAGCATATTTGTTGTACTATGAAGTAAATAGGGCTTAGTGGTTTAATACATTATGTATATCATTCTCTTATGTGGTATGTAAATGATCAAGAAACTGTGATTTATAATCTTTTATCTTTACTGCCTCAGTGCCTCTCATGACAAAAGACTTGACAGCGGAAACTTTGCTCACCTTTGGTGAAGGAGTTCATCGCCACACATCAAATCTTCAAGGGAGTTTGTCACTTAAGTTATAATAAGCAAACACCCACACTTCATGAGGATAAACACATTCAATCTATTAAAGCCAGTGCTGAACTTATTAATGATTATAAGAAGAGGGACCAGCTCTTTGAAGATATTTATTTGACCCTCCACTCCACTCAGAAGGGATTATTGACTCATATATACTGCTTTATAATCTTTATTCTTTACCACATTGGTTCTCAAAGCTGGATCTGGGGACCCCCACAGGTCCTTGAGGGAGGGGGTTCAGGGGGCCTCAAGCAAAATGGGGAACAGTTTAAACACTTAAACGCTTTTTAATAGCCAGCAATAGCCAGCAGTCTACAAGCTCACAACACATCATATCGCGATGAGTTGTGAGCGTGTAGATTCGCTATTTTTGAAAAATCTTCTCTTTTGGGGGTCCCACTCCCTGGCACAAAATCTTTTCAAAAGTGGTCCGCGGACAAATAAATCTGGGGGTCGTTGATTAGAAAATGTTTCAGAACCACCACAGCGTTTGTGCTTTTACCATAGTAGGCTACAATATACTACCGGTATATCATTTAAACAGGGGAATACTGTTTCTGTCAAAACTGTTACGCGCCTCAGTTACATCACAGACTTTCCCAATGTTGTGAGGAGGCTTTCATAAATTGTGCGCGTCTCACTTATTCACCTTTTGCCCTCGTCCTCGGTGCCTCACTTCCCCACCTCCATCCCTCCTCTACCCTGACTGTGTGTACGGTCATCACTGACATGGCGTGGGTAGCACCAGCGTCATTCTAAACCTCCGGACACACTCTCTACAAATACAAAGAGCCATTATCGTGTCACCATGTTCTACATGCCCACACTCATTCTGCCACTCTCTGCTCAATCATCTACACTTGAAGGCTGATGAGAAGACACACAGAAATCGAACATCGTTTGTTGATTTTTGATAACTAACTTGTGGTATATACTGTATTATCTCTGGGGTGTGACACCTGTAGGCCTGTGTTTGGCTTCTGCTCAAAGCTGTGCGTCGTACATTCCTTAGGGACAAATGTGAGCTATGCTGCTTAGTAATAGTATTTTCCTACACTGTTAATACCTAGAAAGCAGGATTGATAAGATGATACTGCAAGATATTCACCAGTTTTTATATTCTATTGTAAATTATGTTTAGCATGGGTGAGTCAAATTAACGTACCTTCAGTTTGGACTGGTAACATTAGACAGCTAATTCTGGTTTAATTACCTTTGATCAATTCCATGTAAACGTTTCCTTCAAATAAGTCAAATAATTTACTTCAGAATAAGTCAAATAATTAACTTCAGAATAAGTCAAATAATTAACATCAGAAAAGAGTGAAACTTCCTGTTAGCATTAGCGTTACCACAGAATCTACGTATATCAAGTGGCAGAGTCCATACGAGTTCTGCTGACACCTTCTTATCTGAACTAGATTATATAGTCAGTGTATCAACCATCTGTTTATTCACTATATGGGGTTTCTATGCACAGACAGCTGGGACTTGGTGGGGAGGGGATTTTACTGTGTCGGCCATTTTGTTTTAGCATTGTTCTGAGGATAACATTACAAACACTTCTCTGTCCAGACTGTTGACCGTAACCATAGAGACACGCCACCATCTATACTGAGGACTGTGATGCGTCATGACTTAAGTTACTAATGACGAGAGTCTGGTTACCCACCACACACGGAGGGCTGAGGAAATCATATGGCCAAAGAGAATTAAAGTACAAAACAATGATCTATTAATTAGAAGACAAAGCAGAGGTGGAAAATAACAGACAAAACTAGAATGACGTTTTACAGTTCTACATCAAATGCTATTAAATGTGACTTTTGTCTATTACAAAAGTCTACACAACACTGAACGTACTTCCTTTGGACTAGCTTGATTTTTTAAATACAGCCCATAGGTCATTGGTTCTCAAGGTGGGGTCCGGGTGGGTCCAGGGTGTCCACAGCAAAAGTAGAATAGCATCATAAATTAACTTTATCCACTTATTGGCTATTGACAAAATAGCAGATCTACAAGCTCGTATATCTGCTATTTTTGAAAATATTTGAAAGATATGTTTGGAAAATGTTGAATAATTTCGCACAAAACCTTTTCAGATGGGGGCCCGGTCCACGGTCAAATACATATCGATTTTAGGGTCCTTGACATGAAAAAGTTTGAGAACCACTGCTATCGGTACTCCAAATGGGTCAGCTGCACTGGATGTTAAAGCCAATTCCAAAGTATGTGACCAGAGTCTGTAAAATGTCAATAAATAATATATATTATGACTACCATGTGAAAGACCGCGATAGTCTGAGCTGAGCTAAATTCCTTTCTTCAATCACCTACATGCACTCACTGAACACTGCACAGTGCACAGTCTGCACACGCATAGCCTGCCTTGAACAAGGACAAAATAACCTACACTTACATTAAGAGTCCAGTGAACCAATGCTGAAAATATCAACATTGATCGTCTATCAAAAAACTGATACATCTCATCAGATAAGACATCTTGTAATTGATTAATACAAAATAAAACACAGTTTTACAAGGTCCTACAGTATTGCAAATACAATACATCCATTACATCCATTTAGGCAGACGCAATTGCAGCGTTAATCTCTCTCTAATATCCTAATCTAGATTATCTACATTCTCTCCATGCGTTTAGTTGAGGGAGAAGCCACAATGCTGCATTCACAATGTGACTTAATTAGCTTAATCTGTCCTGCTAAGAGATGTGACTTCTGACCACTGATTAAGTTAGTCAGTTAGGCATTCGTCCAAGTCAAGTTACAACCTCATATCACATGGTGTGCAAGTCTGAGAGATAAAGCCAATCTCAGCGCTCTGTGATTAGTAACCTACATTTGCTCCCTTGAGGGGTTAAACATCAGTTGTACTCTACCTCATCGTACGACAGGGTTGTGTGCCGAAAATAGCAGATCAACTATTTTCATCTCTCGTCACCTTTGTACAACAGGGGAGCCTACACACAGGTGCCGCAGTGTAGGCCCTACACCATGCTTTAGACTGCATATAGCTAATTGAAATGTTAACAGAGGTAGGCTACTCTACGTCTATGGGTTTTGTCTCTCGTTTTTTTACAGATATCTTATATTTACTAAGGAGTTAGGACACATGAACATTCAAATGAAATGTCTACTTTATTCCTCAAAGGCATTCTTCATGCTTTGAATGCATGAAGAGGACAAGGAAATATTCAAAGCACCTTGTTTATAATGGCAACATAGCTGCTGTTCTACACCTTCTGTGACTTTTTGTCCATAGTATACTCTTTCTTGCTTCCATTTTTGTATTTGTTTTTTGATTCCTTGCTGAAGTTACTTTTAACTATTGTTTTATCATATTTTGTTCTCTTAAATCACCTTGCAATTATGTTACAAAAGGTTAATTATTATAATATTATGAATAATAAGCCGCTAATAATTAGGCTACTACACATCACTCTCTCGCACTTTTTACAATTATATTATATTTATTAACTCTCTGGCAGAAGGCTTAAAAAATAATAATCAAGGCAATGCAAGTGTATGACATGGTGATAACTGATGGGTAAATATTGTATACTGTAGGCCTGCATTGACCAAACCCTGGCTGGTGAAGTTAAAGTCTACACACACCATGACAGAAACTGTGAAATATGTTCCTACAGCGATGATGTAATAAAGATATTAGTTACAATGTCCCTGGCAAGTAGGCAACATAGATGCACTCTAGTAGAGTGATAGGCCTTCATCCTGAGAAGCCTGCGGTCATCCACATTTGTAGCCCCATTACAGCTGATGTACATGCATCAGGTTTACCACACTTGCTGATAATAGGCTACTGTTGTGATAATTTGTTACTTTGGAAAGGCGCCTCGAATACTGTTTTCAATTTCCCTAAATGTAATCTCTATAATTGCAATATCCCCTTACTCAACAAGCCTATTCTTTTTCATCCAAATTCCAGAATTGGCCTTTTCTTCCCTTGAATCCCTTAGGCCTACTATTTTTCTGGACCGTTTTACACTACTCTGTCTCTGAACCTATATAGTTTTGTTGCTGTTATTTTTTTCCATTCACAGAAACAAGTCAGACTGGCTCTAAGTGTTGCTACCTGCCACTAATAGAGCAGATACAGTGGGTAAGACGAGATGGCAGCAGTTAGCAGCCACCATAAACAAGCCTGCAGCCTGGTGGGAACACCTTAAGAAAGTTTGAGGGCGGTTTTGAACGACCACTCACTCCTCACCAAGTCCAACTGAACATTTACCGACTGATATATTTGATATTCCATTATTTTAAGAGCTAGCAGAAATTACATGATAATAATGTAACTATACAATGCACGACATGCCGCGCTAGTCATATCATATATCGTCCTCAAAGTCAGGCGTACAATGAGTGAGCCAACAGAAGATATTGATAGATGTTGACTATTCGGATGTTACCGAAACGCCTTATATAAATATTAGGTGGCCGATCGCCTCGCCCTAGCTCAGCTGTGGCTGGCAGACAGGACGATGGATAGTTCATCAGGGGGGAAAAAAACAGTGATGTAAAGTAACTAAGGAGATTTACTTGAGTAGCCTACAATTTTGAGGTATTTCTACTTTATTTGAGTATTTCCGATTTCCAATACTTTTACTTCTACTCCACTATCTAGGCTAAATCTCAGAGGAAATATTGTAGGCTACTTTTACTTCACTATAATTATTTTTAATTATTGGGCCTAACTTTATTTAGGCTACTAGTTACTTTGTATAGCCTATTTATTTAAAAAAAAACATACACTTTAACTGTGTACAGGTCTATTTCGGCCATTTGAAAATAGCTCTATATAGCATTGTGAGCTTGTAGATCAGCTATTTTCAAAATATTTTTATACATTTTATACATTTGCTAACTTGTGAAATGGGACATTCTGCAAAGTGACTACTTTCTACTTTTGGTACTTTGAGTATAGCCTACATTTTGATACCAATAGACCCTACTACTTTTTATGCAAGTTGGGCCAACATTTATTAGAATTCAGGACTTCTACTATATAGTAACACTATAAGAGTATTTCTACATTGCAGAATTGATACTTTTACTTTAAGTAGAAAAAATTGAATACTTTTTCCACCACTGGGAAAAACACTGGAACGAAAGCTATTTGCCTTATAGCTACTTGCGCCAAAAGAGGTTTCGAATACCTCTCACCTGCAAAGGCCCCCAGTGGCTCTGGAACTGGAAACTGTGGAAAGGTGCGCATACTTTCTTTGTTTTCTTCAGTTCACCCCCATGGCCGCTTCTAGTTAGACAACAGACGTTGTCCGAAAGGGACTATTGCTCAAAACAACAGCAACAACGAGTTCTGAGACGATGCACCTGTTGCGAGCGCAACCCGCACTAGTAAACACCTGTTATTGGAATAATCTTACCTCGTTACTTGAATTTAGATCCTAGTGGGTGAGGTGAGAGACAAAGTAGTCCGGCCTCGAACAGAACTGTAACTGTACTTGTGGAGAAGCCTAAAAAGAGAAGAGTAAAAAAAAAAAAAAAAAAAGGGCTGCTTGAGGCAACACATAAGTGTGGTCGAGAAGACGAGTAAAAGAGGACATCAGACTCACTGTATCTTTCACAGGGGCGGGGCTAGGGGCCTGCACAGTGTAGTCAATGGAGGAGTGTCACAGGAATGGGACACAGTGGTTGGTCGTGGACATGACAAAAGGGAGTTTCGGCCTAGTATTATACATTAGCTTACCTGTGTGACAGGTGGTGCCATGCATGCATCATCCACCTTTACACTGTTCTAATCTATAGGCCAATAAATGATATTGACTGTTAGCCATGTCATGTGTCATTCATTTTGATTAATGGAACTTGGTGACCTTAATAGGTTATCCTATTATCCCTGTGATATTATGCAGCATCTGTAAATAAATGCCCTAGACTTGAGGTAATTGTTCACTTTCGATCCGATTACCTATATGGCAGAATTAATACCGATCCGATCCAATACAGCACATATTTGATAATATTTATATATGAAATATGAAATATAAATAATAAGTACAATGAAATAAAACTAAAATAAAAGCTCATATTTATGTATTAATTTTCACTGCCACCCGAATCAATCTACATTTTTTGGCTGATATCGGGCCGATATCCGATCTGAAGATCAAATCGGTGGCATCCCTAATGAGAATAACTCATAATACTCTCTCTCTATTGGGCAGAATGCTTGGTAATACAGGTATATCTCATTACTTCCCATCACTATTGTGCTGAGTAACACATATCAGCATTCAGCATCTGCACTCTGCAGCAGTCCTCTCTGCATGTGATTGAGTGTGTGTGTGCGTGAACACATGCATGCATCAGTCATGTGTATATGCTAAATATGTCACTTTCACAAATAACTGCCTGGCACCTTGCATTCCTGATGAAGCTCATCAGGAATGTACATAATGTGCTCAATAACTTAGTGTTACTATATGACTAAGTTATTGTGCTTACAGCGTTTCATTTCTTGGAGGAAAAAGATCCAGGATTACTGGCCCAGGTTACATTACTTGAACCACCTACTGTGGCCCATTGTTGGATAGTGCACCTGCAGGGCAGGGTGGGAAAAGGGGGTTGAGTTAGATTGCCTCTGGCAATGTATAGATCTATACACAGGGAAAGATGGTTATCTGGCAAAAGGTTGTAACGAGGAGAATAGTTCACTTGTGAGTTCAATGTGGTTATGCTGACATTAGAAAAGTAACTATTTTGTAAACACACACACTCACACAAACATACACACACAATACACACACACTCACACGTGTACACAATAAACACAAAGACAATGCAATGTAATTCGGCCTAGGTGGGTGTCTTCCCCCTCCCCATCTCTCTTTCCCTCTCTGTATTTAAAGGTATCTGGTCTGTGTAGAACAGGAATACACAGGATTGACAGTCTTTATGATGGTTTATTCCACTGGACATCCTTTTGCTAAAACAAAAGACGGATAATCCCACAACTTTTTATACGGTGCTGGATCCAAGAACAAACAAGTCAATAAAAAAGGCAATGTCTGCACACGATAATGATGCTATACCGTCTTTTCTTTTATTCTTCCACCAAACAACAACGTTTTTCCCAGAAAAAGCCCTGCTGCAGGGCGAAATGTTGTTTGTTTGAGAAATAAAAGAAAAGACTGTGGAGAGCATCATTATCGTGTGCGGACATTGCCTTTTTTACATCCTTTTGCTATCACAGCAGCTCACACACTGATAGGGGTATTTGTAATCTGTGGGAAGTATGCATCTCTGATGTCTTGGAACAGTTGGCAGGTTATTAGAAAGTGCACCTCGGTCTCCACCTCATTTTGTGTGCATGTGGTGCACAGTCTGTCTTCTCTTGGAGCTGCCCGTGATGGCCTTTCTCAAAGGCTGTGTTCATTGAGTCACATGTCAAGGATTTCCTTTTGGATCAGTCACAGTGCTCACTGCTCAGGTATTCTGCCACTGTGTATTCTCTGTTTGAGTACAAATATAATTCCTTGTTGTCCTGTAGGACAACAAGGAATTTCTGTCCAATCCCCCTGGACTGAGAGGGAGTTTTGCTGTCAACAAGTGGCCAGCTCTGGACGGTATACTACTGCAAGCTTGAGTCCACAAAACTCCACATCCAGGTGGCTGGATAGACTCGACGCACAAGTTCGCTCATAGGAGGTAGTTTGTTTTAACGCGGAAGGACGGTGTACTTCTGACAAGTTCTTGAGGGAGTATGTGCTGAGTGAGCAACATTCATTGAAAAATTTGAGGGCAGGGATTTTATGTGCCTTCTCCACACTCAATGGATCTGTCTGGTGGCTCTGCTTGTGATTGTGAGCAGAAGCTGAGGAGGGATCTCTGTCTCTCTGTAGGTGATGGGTTTGTTATGGAGCGTATTTGGGTCACTTTATTTAGGTGATTATAAAATGTTAATACTCTTGGTGTTGTCCCTCTGCTCTGCATAGGCCTATATTATTTGGTGTTTTCCGTTGGATGCAGGGAATGGATTTGCAGAAGTCTGTATTCAGTCTGTCTCAGTTTGGTGTTTATCCCATTTAACAGAATCTTGGTTTAGCGAGGCAGATAAAGTGCATATTACAGGTGAATCGTTCACTTGCGGATACAAGCACCAAAATTGGCACACATACTCCTTAGGCATTGTTCTTTTCAGAAAACCATCTGGCCAAAAAAAAAATCAAGATGGCGGCCAATTTTCATGATGGCCGCCATTGAATATACAGTAATCTTGCATTCCGCAATAAAATCCCATAGACTTGTCCTATTTGAATAATTTTGGTGTCAAATCATACATTTATCACTATGTAGAATCCAAATTTGGACCCATGGACTTACTCAATGGCTTCCTTGTACCATATATCAGTCCCGGAATCTTAATATTCTGCTAATAGTGTGGTGCGATGCGTCCAAAAAACAGCTCCCGTAGGATTTTTGTGCTAAAATTGATCTTTTTGCAGATCCTGGTTCTATAGAGTCCAAACTATGAGAAAATGATGGGTGTCAACTTTTCCGGACCCCCACCCCCTTTCTGGGGGTCATCTAGTTTGGGACCTGCATGCCAGAACAGTACGCCAGCCAGTTAATGTCCAATTTTCTTAATATTAGGGTTGTTTTGTAGGTTTTAAAACATTCTGAGTTCATTTATTACTTTTGAAGCAGCCAGAATAAGCTTTCTGACTTTTGGTTGGGGTCTTTCCTCACCTGGGACCCCCCCAGATGGACCCCTGAGCCTATCTCAGTACTCGCTCTGCTCCTGCTCCAGAACAATGTCATATTAGATCATAATTGAAGCATAAACCTTTTTTCTGAAAACAAAAAAAAAGTAGTAACAAATACCAGGGGTCTTCCACAGGGGCTTCGGGACCCCTGGGGGTCCTCGGAGTTACTACCTAGTGTGATAAGAAGTGTACTTCTAAGGATTTCTTTGCTAAAATGTATTTTTTTTACTGCTTTGGCATTTATAGGGACCAAACTGTCAGAAAATGATGGGTGTCAGATTTTCCTGACCCCAGCCCCCTTTCTGGGGGGTCATCTATGTTAGGACCTCGCAGAACAGTATGTCAGCCAGTTAATGTCCAATTCTCATAATATTAGAGTTGTTTTGAAGGTTTTAAAACATTCTAAGTTCATATATTGCACTTTTGAAGCAGCCAGAATAACCTTTATGACTTTTGGTGGGGGTCTCTCCTCACCTGGGACCCCCGGAATGACCCCTGAGCCTATCTCAGTACAGTCCTTGCTCTGCTCCTGCTCCAGAACAATTAGATCATACTTGAAGCATAAAAGCTTTTGTACCTGTAACTGGGCTCTGTAGCTAATACCAGGGGTCTTCCACAGGGTCCGGGACCCCCAGGTGTCCTCAGCGTTACTACAGGGGGCCATCCAAACGGCTGTTTACCCATATATGGAGACCCCCTGGTACCCATATATGGAGGTCCATGTACTGTATATGGAGATATGCTGTGAGAGCCCAAACATGCTTACTCAGTTATTTGTTATGTGAAAGTACTATGATGTCCATGACAACTGACAACATACCCTTTTATGCCCATACATGGAGATCCCTGTCTGTAGAACCAGTCACACAGATATGGGCTGTCTTGGCCATCTGTCTTGGCCATATATGGATTCTGTTAGTGTGGTATGTGGCCAATGTGTCCTCCATATATGGGCATTCCCATATGAAGTCCTGTTAGATATGGGCTTAATATTGAAGACATCAGGGAACTCCATATATGGACCTTGTCATACATCTTGAATCTATGACCTCAGCATCAAAGGCTGGATTGGGGTATGTCCCTGTGACAAACTATTATCATGTCCACTAGGGGTACTTAATGTACATCAAGCAGCCTCACAGAAACAGGACATAGACTCCTGCCCTATGAGCCTCAGGGCTGGGCAGTGGGTTGCCTTTGGCCAAAGACAGAACTTAAAGTGGATTCTGTTCATGACCTGTGTTGCACTCTTGCAGAAAAGAGCAAAGGGATGCTCTTCTTCCATGCCTTCACTGGCTGCGATGTTGTTTCAGCATTCCGCGTAAAGGGGAAGAAGTCTGCGTGGCAAACCTGGAATGTTTGTGATGAGGCTTCTGGTGTCTTCAGCAAACTCAGCCATTACCCACCTGTAGTGGATGATGAAGACCTGAAAACCTTGGAGAAGTTTGTGGTCATGATGTACGACCGATCCAGCACAGCTGAAGGTGTCAATGATGCGAGGTTGGACTTGTTTGCTCGGAAGCAGAGGCCATACGAAGCCATTCCTCCAACGCAAGCAGCACTGAAGCAACATGTGAAGCGCGCTTCCTATCAAGCGGCCTGCATCTGGAGTCAGTCAACAGTATGTCAACCAGAAATGCAGACTCCTGACAACTGGGGCTGGACCAAGAAAGGAGATCTGTGGCAGATTGATTGGACTGAGCTCCCACCCATTGCAGAGAGTTGCCAGCAGCTGACCAAGTGTGGATGCAAGTTGGAATGCTGCAGTCGATGCAAATGCTACCACTTTGGTCTGACCTGCACGGCACTGTGCAGCTGCAGGTGCGAGGTTTAGAAGCGTTGTAGTATAGGCCTACTATACTATTGTACTATACTGCCTAGGCCATAGAAAAGAAAAAAAAAAGAAGAAAAGACAAAAAAAAAACTACCTCCTGCCTCGACGGGATCATCACCTTATCGTGGTGAGGCAGTTTGCGTGTCTCCATGACCCCCAGAGCTATGTCGGCAGGAGTCTTGTACTCCTGTACTCCTGGCAGGGTTACCCAAGTCGAAAAGGTCGAAGAATAGAGACTAGACAAAGAGTGATCCCACGGCGCTATTATATCTACCATGCATTTTAGCCGCGTCAGCCGCTGTGCATTGAAATCCGCTCTGTTGAGTTACTACATTACTACATTACCCCCCCCCCCCCCCCCACACACACACACACACACACACACACACACACACACACACACACACATACACACTATAAACCTCTAACAATACTAAGATATACACTTTATCCGAGTCAGACATAACACAAACCTCTAATTTAGCAGAATATTAGGATTCCGGGACTGATATATGGTACAAGAAAGCCAGTGAGTAAGTCCATGGGTCCAAATTTGGATTCTACATAGTGAAAAATGTATGATTTGACACCAAGATCATTCAAATAGGACAGGTCTATGGTATTTTATGGCGGCCATCTTGAAAAATGGCCGCCATCTTGAAATTTGATTTGGCCAGATGGTTTTATGAAAAGAGCAATCCCTAAGGAGTATGTGTGCCAATTTTGGTGCTTGTATCCGCAAGTGAACGATTATTTCTGTTATCTGCCCGGCTAGTTGGCAATGGAGCCCAGAGGCACCAGACCTCACAGTCATGAAGGGAAATGGTTTCTCTGACAGAGTCCAATATTTTGAGCCAGAGTTGTATTGGATCGATGTCCAGGTTGATGTTGTTTTGATTGCATAAAATTCCCTTCTTAGTTCTTGCCTCATCTCTCAGGTCATCTCTCTCTCTCTCTCTCTCTCTCTCTCTCTCTCTCTCTCTCTCTCTCTCTCTCTCTCTTCTCTCTCTCTCTCTCTCTCTCTCTCTCTCTCTCTGTCTCTCTGTCTGTCTCTCGCTCTCTGCTCTCTCTCATTCTCTCTCTCTATCTGATGCTATCTTTCTTTCATTGCATTCCAGAGTCATTCCACACTGACCTTGGCCATTAGACATTCCATACAATGGATCAATACATTGTATGGAATCTGTGGGGAAGTGAATCAATCTGCTTTAATCTTGTCTGTCCATTACAAGTTAAAGCCTAATAGCCTATATACGCTGTCGTACGACAGCTTCACTCACCGAAAATAACTCATTTTAAAGCATCATTAGATGGGAGTATAAATGAAGATTAACTCTCTCCTGTGGTCTCTCTCTCTCTCTCTCTCTCTCTCTCTCTCTCTCTCTCTCTCTCTCTCTCTCTCTCTCTCTCTCTCTCTCTCTGGTTCCCCCCTACACTCTTTCTCTCTGTTTCACTCTCTCTTTTTCTTCTCTTCCTCCTCTATTCTATTTCTCCCCATAACACCCACCCCCATCTCTCTCTCTCTCTCTCTCTCTCTCTCTCTCTCTCTCTCTCTCTCTCTCTCTCTCTCTCTCTCTCTCTCTCTCTCTCTCCCTCCCTCCCTCCAGATATCTCAAGTGTGTCACCCGAGCTCCATATCAATAGTTAATCATCCTGGGACACCCAATCTACAGAGAATGACAGAACTCTCCCATGGAGAGTGATGGTGGAGGGTCAGTCGGGTGAGTAAGGAAATGCCATATTTGTTCCAAAGTCAGAATCTGATGAACGACACAAGGCAAAATCGACACAAAAAAAGACACATGGGGGACAAGGGATAGATGAGCAGTAGGCCTACAGTGATAAGAAACGGATGGAACAGAGTTATGACCTTCTAATTATTATTTTATGTATGTCTATATATATCTGCCTCTCTCTGCCGTGCCCCCCTTACACACACACACACACACACACACACACACACACACACACACACACACACACACACACACACACACACACACACACACACACACACACACACACACACACACACACACACACACACACACACACACACACACACACACACTCGTTCCTTTGTTAATAAGTGAATTAGCCTGTCAGAAAACTCAGAATATCCTTTGTGTCTGTTAACTAACCTGCATGGGAATAGTCAGTTTTTAAACACATGCTTCTGTGACCCTCTTGTGGACATCAAGGCATATTGCAGCTGATAGCCTACTGTGGACCAAACAGCTGGGCTATCTGGACTTTTTTGGGACACTTTTCATGCTAATTGCACATGTTTTTTTTTGGGTGGGGGGGGGGGGGGGGGGCTTTTATGCCTTTATTAACAGTAGACTGACAGGGAATGGGGAGAGAGATGGGGAGTGACACGCAGCAAAGATCGTTGAGATTTGAACCCACGGCACACTGTCAGGCATCAGAGCCTATGTGGCATGCGTCTGGACCGCTAGGCCAGCAGGAGCCCTGTGAAAGAAAGTCTTAGTTTCATAAAGAGAAAGTTTGAAAAATTCAGAAGAAATTTTGGAATATAAAATGATGGCATATACAAGGCTTATTGCAGCAGATACAGTCTTGAATGCTATCATCGACGATCTGAGGGAGTAATGCACAGAGTCGGTCGGATTGGCGGCTGTCAAAAGATATATATAGAGAGAAATCTGCTAATCCCCATATATCAAGATGATAGTACTGGTCAGGACACCATATTTGAGCATGGCTGACACAGAACTCTATACTATATGGGCATAATATGTACACAGACTCCAAATGAACATAAGAGAGACATAAGAAGATAACGATCTCCATATATCATGAAAGGGACACAGACAGACTTTTATGAATCTGAATCTGAATCTGTCTGTCTCACTGTGTCCCTTTATGCCCATATATGGAAATCGCTGATGTCATCAACAACATGACACCATAGTACTGACATCACAGACTGGCCTCTAAGGCCGGGTTTAAAATCCAGATGAATCAATCAGATCTGTGTCACATCCAGATTGGAATCTGATTTGTTCCATGTGAACATGTGACCAATCGGATTCCAATCTGTATGTGGCACAGATCTTATTCAGGCTGGATTTGTTTGCCAGTGTAAATCCGGCCCAAGTACTATCATATCCCTTTGACAACTCTGAAAACAGGTGCAACGGGTAGGTACTGATAACAGGTATAATGGGTACTATTGGAGCGGGTATTGCATAACTCATGGGTGTCCAAAGTGCGGTCCCGGGGCCAAATGCGGCCCGAGGACTCATTTTATACGGCCCTCTGCTGCATTTCTAAATTGTGTTATAAATGGCCCACCAGCACTGTCAAACAAGAATATTTTCCCAAAGTATAATTTTTCCCTGTTGCCTCATTCTGAAGGGGTCAAAAAAAGGCTATTTTACTGTATTTTGTTTTTACCTTGAACAAGTTATTTGTATTTTGTTCAGAGCAAACACCTCACAAAAGACCATTGATATTAAATATTGATGATGATAGTTAAATAAAATGGTGCATATGTATGTGACTATTATATCAGAAGATAAAGTCGGCCCCTGGGTGTTTTAATATTTTCTAATGTGGCCCCTTTGAAAAAAGTTTGGACACGAAGCGGAGGGTCTTTCGTTTCCAGAAGGCATCGTTCCAATGGGCATCGACCTAGAATCCAATAAATTATGAATATGAAAAGGGACACAGACAGACAGCACTCTCGTCTGGATCTGCATATGCCTCTGGACACTGGGTAAAGTAGTTCATCGCTACTATGACATAGCACTTTCCAAGGAAAGGGCCCAGTCCACCTCGATAGTGCATCGCGTAAGCACTGGGTCTGGCCTTTGCGTAGTGCAACTGTCATATTTGTGGACTGTGGACACATAGCTCCGTATCAATAGTTTAACCAACTGGGCCCAAAGTGATGGCAGGGATTTGGAGACCCTGAAGTGGCCTTCCCCCACCAAGCCATGGCCATTTACGGTATGAAATACTTTGGGAACAAAGGATGGCAGAGGAAGACTTAAGTGTTCTGGCTGGAATAATGAAGTGTAATATATAAGATGGCAGGTTGTTAAGTGCTTTATAAACAAGTAAAGGGGCAATTCTAGCTCCAGCTGGCTTGATAAAACATGTGTTAACACTTCAACACCTTTCTGCGGCTTGCACGATTAGCTGTGCACACAGACAGACAGAGATACAGTAAGGTAGAGATATGCAGACACACACCCACACGCGCGTGCACACACACACACACACACACACACACACACACACACACACACACACACACACACACACAGGCCCGGATTGGCCGTCGGGAACGCCGGGCCGATTCCCGGTGGCCTGCGCCGCCGAAAAAAAAAAGGTTTTTCTTTTTGGTTTTTTTTACAAAATAAAATTCCCCTAGCTTCAGGCCAGCTACAGCCAGTGCAGTGCATCGCTTGATTGCGCTTTACTTGTGCAAAAACTCAGTTAATTAAATTCACACAGTGGCTCTGTGTGGCAGCAGAGCCGAGCTCTGCGCTAGCTGCCCTGGCTCAGTAACATGACACCAGTGACAAGGGAAATACTATTGATGACCTCTGACCAAAATGAATAGAGAAGTTAATTAACTAATGTTTTAACCTTTGTTTTTACTGGTAATGAAAATGTAAATTGCTAATCTTACTGCACAACATATTTGGTTGGTCTGGCCAAAAATACATCCACAGGTTGCAGCCTTGCAGGCAGCCTGAAAAGCTTTGAGACTGCCACTTGAGGTATGATAGTCTGGATGTTATCATTCTAAAAACACCCCAAATAAGTCCTTTTACAGTCATGTTTACTTTGGAGGTCCTTGGTATTCAATTCATGGATTGTTTGACAGAATATAGGACAGGACACACTATGATGAGGGTAGAGAATGATTAGAGAAAAGTACTGGAATGTAGGACTGTGTGGGGCAGTCTGTTGTCATGGTGGTTTTGAGTGTTGTTGTGTGACTGTCATTTTAATAGTGTTGTTTTGTGACTGTCATTTTAAACGTGTTATTGTGTGACTCAGTTTAAGAGTGCTGTCGTGTGACTGTCAGTCTATATGGAATAACAAACTTCGCTCGCGCACACCGTCACGCCCTCGAGCAAATGTGGCCTGGCGAGCAAATGTGGCCTGGGTGGGTGTATATGATTCCCGGTCAGATTTTGGGTCCCAGTCCGGCCCTGCACACACACACAAACACACACACACACACACACACACACACACACACACACACACACACACACACACACACACACACACACACACACACACACACACACACACACACACACTGTATTGTATGTATTGTAAGTCTTCCTGATGATGGATCATTCATAACTGAGTTCAGTCAAACAATGGAAACAAGACCCTGGGGATTTGTTTTGTTATCCTATACCACCTCACCTTTTACTGTAATTCCTGTTTTGTTAATAAAATATTAACAAAACAACACGTATACACTCACATAATGCAATTGTTGGATTTTGAATGGACTAGTAGTTAAGTTAGGTAACCCACCTTAAAGCTGCAACTTCCCCTGCAACCCGGTTCCCTGCTTGGTCGTGGGACAAATTTATTTTTTCAGATTTTCTTTTTATTCATTTTTTGGGGTTTCTACTCAATAAAGGCTGAACCTTTATTGAGTAGAATACAGTAGACTGACAGGAAATGGGTAGAGACACACTGCAAACTTCATCGGGATTCAAACCCGCGACACGCTGTCAAGCTGAATTTGCAGCCTATAGGTGCCCAGACCGCTACGCTAGCCGTTCAGGCAGATAAACTGAATCTTGACCTTCAGGTCAAAATGTGTGTCAGATCCTGTGGGTGAGACATGACCTTTGACACTGTCTAAATGTCTCCATAGAAGAGCAGGGAGAAAAATATAACCACCCCAATTGTTTAAGTTTGATGATAAGAATGATTCTTAAGATGGGTAGATGAGTTATGGACTCTTTGCTCTGTTTTCATTGCTTGTTTTCTTTCCAAAGACACCCCAGCAGTTTTGTTTTCAATGTATGTTACTTTCAAACCATAACACATTAAAACACAGATACCATTGGTATGTTTTATAATGTATTTTGTCTTTGTTTTGTGAATATTTAATTTGGTACTCTTGGTAAAACAAGTCCTCTCTTTTTTGTCATACCCAGGCCATTGAGCCAATGTTAAGTGTAGGTTCAACTAAACACCACAAGGGGGTGAACAAACACCAACAACCAATGACTCTGATTTTGTTGGTTGGTTTGCTGATTGATGATAGCTTGTGGTGTATCATTATTACTGTCAGTTTGTGGAGGTGGTAATATTTTAAATTGAAAAGGTTTTGCAACAGAAAATGACTTTTGCTGTTACAAAACAGTAACTTTTTTCAATTCTTGAAACATACAAGATTCTTGTTGTTTTATATTCTCCTTTCTCTCTTACTCTCTTCACCAGCCTCTATCTGTGAAAAGACAATTATCAATCAAAACAGTAAGTAGGCATATGAAGTAAGTATATTGGAAAGTTACTGTATATTGAAATAGAAAACTGCAATTAAAAAACAAAAGATCTAACCTCGGTTCGAAGTGAAGCGGTGAATTTTTATTCTATGTGTTCTAGAGCTATGAAATCTGTGTTCTAGATTTTGTCTGGAGGGCCAAATTGGCATGTGAAGCTTGACCAATCCTCAATTGGTCAAGCATGCACGGGACATATACGGGACAGACAAAATTGACCAATCCAATCAGATGGACATGTACGGGACAGACAAAGCCACATCTTGGAAGCGGCTTACCGCTTCAAAAAGCAAAAGGTTCACATACAGACAAAGACAATATAGCGCTATTGACTGATTGAAGACTTTACTAGCAGTTAGCATAGAAAAAGGTACAATTTCATGACTGTACAGTTCACTGGTACAAGGTCAAATAAAAGGATAAACACCTCAAGAAAGCTTTTGGGCTTTTGGGCTCAGATAACAAATAAAAACAGTACTATGCAGAAAATATTAAACTGTCATAATAAATAAATACCTTACAAAATAAATTGTATTTACATTAGAAAGGTCACAGGGAGGTAAGGATAGGCTTTGTTGATGTTTGTTAATGTTATTCATCATTTAGTTTTAAAAATGTTTTTTGCCAGTGAGACATTTTCATATAGCCTAGTCCTTGGGCCAAGAGCCAAAATATCACATGGGTACCACCTGGGATGGCAAATTCTAGTTGTGTGTGTTTTATTTTTATTTTTATTTTATTCCTATACATCCCTAGATTAAGTTTTGATATGATAGCTACCATTACTGACTGGTAGCTAAAATGTTGTTATCAGCTACTAAAGTTACCGTCCCCCTGCTCCCCCATTGAATAATTGCATTTTAGAAACGGGTGCATACCTTAATTGGTATTGGCTCATGTTCAGGAAATAATAAGTTGTATATTATATGTTTGGTATCATTTTTAAGGGGACATTTTGAGCTTTCATTCAAGCCCTTTTGTGAATATGTATTTGTACAGTGGTCACCAAAGCTCTTCAAAGCTTGGAAATGGAAAAGGAAATGTATAATTTACACACAGATTTTGACAGCTGCCTTCTCCTCCTCGTTCTGGTCCGTTCCGGCACACTTTCACCCCTGCCTATAGCAACCACACTAATTACTGAATGAAAAAGTAAATAAACTGGGTCTAATAACGGCGTGGCATCTACCTGGATCTCTTCCATCATGGTAGTGATGTCAAATTGATCATATCACACTTGCCCAAATATGGAGGGGCGGCAGACTGCGCACATCGGTGTTGTCAGGCATGCACGGCAACCGGTTGTGTTGTGTGAGTGAGGACAGACCAGAGCTCTGCTCAGCATGAATAAGACTCTAAATACTTTTGAATTCCACTTCATTCCCCAGAGGCCAGATCATTCAGTTTTCTTACTCTGTGTTGTGAGAGGAGATAGAAAACATATAGGGAGTCAGAAAGAGGATAAATAAATTGTTCATTACCCAACAGAACCTAAAACTCTGTTCCTATAACAGTCCATGTATAGATTCAGATTTGATGATGAACCACCACTCCAGGAAGGAGCGTGGTCTCAATCCTCCCAGACTAAGTTCCGCTGATTCCAGCCATGATGACCTCTATTGCCAAATTCCCATACATGGACAGATCCCCTCGGAATCGTTCCAGCAAATCACCAGAATTGTAACCAGCCAGGAACAAGGAGACACAGATGAACCAAAATCTTACAGTCATCAAAGGTTTATCAAGACTTTAACTCAACCAGGAGAAGTGAAGACACATCAGCTGACTTATACAGGGAAGAGAACTCACATCTGTAAACAGTGTGACAAGAGTTTCAGTAAGTTGAGTCACCTGAAGAGACACCTGTATATCCACACCGGAGAAAAACCATTTCACTGTAAAGAGTGTGACAAGAGTTTCAATCAGTTAGGTACCCTGAAGAGACACCTGTATATCCACACCAGGGAAAAACCTCTCTATTGTAAACAGTGTGAGAAGGCTTTTTTTTTCGGTTAGATGAACTGGAGATTCGCCAGCGTATCCACACAGGAGAAAAACCTTTCCTCTGTAAGCAGTGTGGCAAGAACTTTAGTGTGTTATCTACTCTGAAGACACACCAGCGTATCCACACAGGAGAAAAACCTTTTCACTGTAAAGAGTGTGACAAAAGTTTCAGTTAGTTGGGTCAGCTGAAGAGTCACCAGCATATCCACTTTGGAGAAGATTATTTTCACTGTAAACAGTGAGATCCACAATCTGCAAAATGGAGGGAAAACTAGAAGCAGTGCTCTTCCGAGCACAGGTCTCCACCAGGCCGTGTGTCCTGGTGGTGTTATAATAGGCCAATGTAAAAAGGGTGGCATATGTTCTTCACCATAGATCTTTCATGGAAATCGGACGCTGCATGCATGATTTGAAGCATTGTGTTCCAAAAATGTGTTTTGCTAAAGTCTACCTGCTGGTGGCGCTATAACAGGCCAATGTGAAAAAAGGTAGCATTTGTTCCTTGACCTAGTGGGAATATGTGTGGCAAATTTCACGGTAATCGCAAGCTGCGTTGATGATTTGAAGCATTTTTTTCAAAAACTGAGCAATCCTGCAAACTTTGGAAGCTAATATTAGCCAATCAGGATGGAATATGAAATATCAGACGGATCGGACTTGATCACATGACTATAGAGATACTGTGTACCGATTTGCGTGATTTTTGGATAAAATCTCAAGGAGTAATATCCAAAAATGTGTTTTACATAAGTCGGCCCAAAGGTGGCGCTATAAAAGGCTGATGTGAAAAATGCAGGGCAAAGGTTTATCCTTAGACTCTAGGGAGTGCGCTTACAAAGTTTGAAACTGATCGGTGGAGTTATAGGTAAAACCACAAATCGGCCTGTTATAGCGCCACCATGAGGCTGATTTAAAAAAAAATAAGTGGCATTTCTTCCTCGGCCTAGTGGGAACGTGTGTGCACGATTTCATGATAATTGCACTTTGCGTTTGGGATTTGAGGCATTTTGTTCAAAACGGCTCAATCCTACAAACTTTGGAAGCCAATCTTAGCCAATCAGGATGGAATATGCAAAATCGGACAGATCTGTGTCGATCACATGACTGTCGAGATACTGCCTACTGATTTGTAGGATTTTTGGACAAAATCTGTAAGAGTAGTGCACAGAAATGTGTTTTGCGAACATCGGCCACTAGGTGGCGCTAGAAAAGGCCCATTTGAAAGATTTAGGGCAGAGGTTCTAGATTGGCATCCAGGGAATGTGTGTGCTCACTTTGGCAGCGACCGGGCCAACGGCGACTGAGATTAGCTGCACACAAACTGCGAGGACACACGGACACACCGACACACGGACACACGGACGGACGCACGGACGGACGGACGAAGGGGAAAACATACTCTCCCCCAAGCCTTCGGCTGGTGGAGACAAAAAACTAATGTGGTCACATCGAAATATGGCTGTAGACTGATAAATGCAGGTTGTGCACGCCCTCCTGTTTTGTGCAGCCAGTGCAGCCCAGCGTGTATTCACAAAAGGGCTTGTATTAAAGCTCAAAGTGTCCCTTAAAAATAATACCAAGCATAATAATACCAGTAAGACTCCCTAATCGGGAGATAAGCGACCAACCGTTGGTCGCTTATCTCCACAAATAGGCCAAAAGTTTGTTTTACCAATTATCAAGACATACGGGCAGTTGACAGTTTGCCATGGTTACTCATTGAAGTTGAATCTCCATATATGGAGACATAAGTTGCTCATACCATAGCAACCATGTTTTTTACAGGGCCTGGGATTGATGACATCAGAAATCTCCATATATGGGCATGAAAGGGATTTTGTTTCTGGAAATATGTCTGTGGGGTGCCACATTTGGAATAAAACACTTACATCACACATCTGGTCTGGATATCCATACAGCCCATCTAGTTTGCCTGTGTCCATTTATGCCCATATATCTGATGACATTGGGACAATGATCTCCATATATGGGCATAAAACTTATGTTAATTAGTAAAGCCTGGGGATCTCCATATATGGGCATGAGGGGTACCCTAAAAGGGCATCATCTGGGAATAGCAAATATAGTTATCCTAGAAAGTGAAAATCTTACATCAAAGGCCATAACTACCTACCTACCACCATACTGCATTCCTCATTAAACTACCTACCAGTAAGATGCCTAAGGGAGAAAAGCAAAGGGCGAGGTTGCACCATTTCTTGGTCTTCTGGCCAGTGATGTATATCGGACCATTTAACCATATATGGAGACATCTGGTACCCAAAGATATTCACAGATATGGGCTTAATATTGATGACATAAGGGATCTCCATATATGGGCGTAAAAGGGATTTGGTTCCCCTGGCATCACAGGGATCTCCATATATGGGCATAAAATGGATTTGGTTACCCTGGCAACACGGGGATCTCCATATCTCCATATATGGGCATAAAAGGGATTTGGTTCCCCTGGCATCACAGGGATCTCCATATATGGGCATAAAAGGGATTTGGTTCCCCTGACATTACAGTGATGTCAGTGGCTGGTTCTACAGAGGGGATCTCCATTTATGGGCATAAAAGGGAATGTATGTATGATGATGTCAGATATCATAGACGTCATAGGACTTTCACATAACGAATAACTGAGTAAGCATGTAAACCCGTAAAATCTATATTTGGGCATGGCTGATTTATGACCTCATCATGATGACACGAGCAAACACAGCTGAATTGTATAAATGATCAGTGCAGAAACCAACAGAAGTATTTGACCAAGACTCTTCGATTTAAACATCAACAAAGGTGTGACGTTTGTTGATGGTCACGTGTGACGTGTGACGGACGGACGGACGGACGGACGGACGGACGGACGGACGGACGGACGGCCGGTGGAGGTTTTCATAGTAAACTGCTCCCTGACGGTCGCAATGATACCAGTAAGACTCCCTAATCGGGAGATAAGCGACCGTTGGTCGCTTATCTCCACAAATATCACAGCCTCCACCTCTCACGTCATACGGGCAGCCATAGTTACACCTGGAATGTTGAATCTCCATATATGGAGATAACCTACCCATCACACAAAGTCTGACCTCACCAGCCCATACCTGGGCATGGACGACTTATATCTCCATATACGGAGATGGCCATATATGGAGATACGATGACATCACAGAGTCCACAGCTGATGATGTGGCGTGATGTCATACAATACACAAACAAGCCCTATATAAAGGGGCAATTCTCACCAGGGAAGAGAGCATTCCCCACTAGCTGAGTATCTTAAGATGGTTGGATGTGATGATAAGCCACAAATAGGCCAAAAGTTTGTTTTACCAATTATCAAGACATACGGGCAGTTGACAGTTTGCCATTGTTACTCATTGAAGTTGAATCTCCATCTGAATCCCTTTTATGCCCATATATGGAGATCCCTGCTCTGAGTATCTGACATCACTAATCCCTTTTATGCCCATATATGGAGATCCCTGCTCTGAGTATCTGACATCACTAATCCCTTTTATGCCCATATACAGTATGGAGATCCCTAACAGAATCCATTTTATGCCCATATATGGAGATACCTGCTCTGAGTATCTGACATCACTGTGATGTCACCTGTTTATGCCTAAATATGGAGATCCCTGCTCTGAGTATCTGACATCACTGCGATCTCACCTGTGATGTCACAGTGACACATCACCTCAGTATCTGTGATGTCACAGTGACACATCACCTCAGTATCAGGCGTTACACGTATACATTGAGCAGGGCAAAGGTGTGACGTGTGTGACGGACGGACGGACGGACGGACGGACGGACGGACGGACGGCCGGTGGAGGTTTTCATACTAAACTGCGACCTTACGGTCGCAATTATGCATGAATGAAAATCCGCCTAAATAATATTTTAAAAGATATAAAGCTACTTCTATAGAAAGGCTAAAGGTACTTATATTGACCCAAAAAAAAACATTTGGTTTTGCAGACTCAGTGGTACCGATATCTCGTCTGGCCCAAGGACTAATATGGCCATCCATCTTCAGTAGTATAGGCTACGTAGATACAGTACAGTCCGAACTGTCTAGTCTTTCTCTTTTCTTTTTCAGTTTTTTCTATTTAATGACACTCTTTACTCTTGGTTTTGTCCAGCCAAAAAAGACACAAGTGTGCAATGACCTTTTTCTCTGAAAGAAGAGAAACCACAGAAAGGGCCTTTGAATGGCAGTCATTGACCAGCTTACACTATGGATTTACTTTTTTCCTCCCTTTCACTTTGAAGATTGTCCGATCATTTTAACTGAAAGAGGCAACATATTTAGTTTGTTAACCACTTATGTCCTATGACTTAATTATACGATGGTGTCAGGTGAAAGAACAAATATACAGTGGGCCTATATTTCCTATAATGACATGACCAAAATTGTGACACCAGGTTAAAAGTGGTTAAATGCTGAGAGTCATAGGAATTCCGCAACACCTTCAAAGACACATCAAGAACCCAGGACTGTAAGTTATGGTTAGTCAGGCACAAGGTCACAGTAAAATACTGTCTCTTTCTCTGTCTTTCTACCCTGCTCTCTTTGCTCCCTTCCTCCTCTCATGCGCCCTGACTCTTTAATCAGCCCTCTCAGCGGTGGCCATTTTGTGTCTGTCTGCCTTATCTCCTGTTTGCAGTTTCCCTCTCTGTCATTACCCTGCTATTAGCTTTTTGCCCTGGGCATAAAACACAGAGCTCAAACTGACCTATAGTCTCTGTTCTGCTCAAAACTACCGCGTTGCCCAGATACCACATTCTCCTACACACAAGCACAACTTGACATGTGTGCGCGCGCGCACACACACACACACACACACACACACACACACACACACACACACACACACACACACACACACACACACACACACACACACACACACACACACACACACACACACTGTTCATAAGCTGTGTAGACCAAAACATAAAGATAATTTGCATTGTATATTATAATATGATCTGGTATGGTATGGTATCAGTATTGTGTCATATGACATTGTAAGGCATGGTATGGTCTACTAGTACGGCATTGTATGGGGGACGGCATGGTATGGCATGAACTGAAATGTAGGATTTCAGCCAGACTCAGAGGTACAAGAAATGGCACTGACACATGGCAAAGCCATTTGTCTTGTTTCTCCTCCCTTTACCCCATGCCTACTAACTCCCTCATTTCTCTCTCATTCCTCCGCCCTTCAGTCTTGCAGTGAGCAGGTGCACAGTGACAGAGTCATCCAACTGTGAAATCTCAACTCCCTGAGACACGCTATGTCTCTCTCTCTCTCTCTCTCTCTCTCTCTCTTCTCTCTCTCTCTCTCTCTCTCTCTCTCTCTCTCTCTCTCTCACACACACACACACACACACACACACACACACACACACACACACACACACACACACACACACACACACACACACACACTCACTCACTCACTCACTCACTCACTCACTCACTCACTCACTCACTCACACACTCACTCACGCACGCACGCACGCACGCACGCACGCACGCACACACACACACACACACAACACACACACACACACACACACACACACACACACACACACACACACACACTGTAACACACACTGTCTCGAATGACAAAACTATTAAAAAAAACATCAATAACACAAGTGGTCTGATCGTGCTTTAGTGTGTGTGTGTGTGTGGTGTGTGTGTGTGTGTGTGTGTGTGTGTGTGTGTGTGTGTGTGTGTGTGTGTGTGTGTGTGTGTGTGTGTGTGTGAGAGAGAGAGAGAGAGAGAGAGAGAGAGAGAGAGAGAGAGAGAGAGAGAGAGAGAGAGAGAGAGAGAGAGAGAGAGAGAGAGAGTCAGTCCCTCCTGCCTATGTCTCGGACCACATCTACATCTTTAATATCCCTGAATGATTAATGCATGAACCCCCTGGGCTGGACTAGACGCACACACCCAACCACGGCAAGCACACACACACACACACACACACACACACACCTCCTTTACCCCCACTTGCTCCCATTTGCACAAACGTGATGCACTAAGCAACAATAAGATATGACGGAAAAAGGCTAATAAGAGATGAATACAAGAAATCTTTGCCCTGTCCATTTCTACAATGAATGCCGAGGATTGTAGGCTACTGTGTGTACGACACGCAGCACTGCCTCCACAGTCATTCAGCCTTTTGTTACTTTGTTTACAGTTGAGCCAAAAGCACATACTAGGGTGGAAAGCAAAGTAGAGCCCGACCGATGCCAGAAATTTTAGTTCCTTTGCGGATGCAAGTGCAACATTTTCAAATAAATTAGAAAAAGGGATTTGATTGAAGTTTCTATTGAAGTTTCTATTTAAACTTTTAAGCCCTTTTCGAAGATTAAAAAAAAAAGTTCAACAAGTTGCGTCGCAAACAAGTCAAAGTATGACATATTGGCCAGACTTATATATATTGGCTCTAAAGCAGGGGTCTCTTCAACGTTTCCAAGCCAAGGACCCCTTAGCTGAGAGAAAGATGAAGCAGGGACCCCCTCTACATATTGTAGGCCTATAAATGTGTGATGCAGATTTTCATCGATTTCATAGATAGATTCATAGACTTGTTTGACAGCGACTGTCATCAGTCAGTCTCTTTTTGTAAACTTGACCTTTCACTATGTACTTGGTCTGCTCTTTTTTTTACCTCTACACCAAACCTATTTGCCGAAAATAGTCAATCTACAAGCTCTCGCGTGAGGCATTGAGAGCTTGTAGATAATTTGTTGGCTAAAGTTCTCTTTGGAATAGGGATGTGAGTGTTCAAGTTGTTAACTTAAAAGAATTATCCAATCACACAAGGATTTGGCGGCCCCACTGTAACTCTGAAGACCCTTGCTCTAAGAGCCCCCACAGACGAAAAGCAAAGGCTCAGAACGCTCTGCAGAACCTCCTGCTGTTCCAAACACAATGTCCTGCCTGAATACCGTCACACTTCCTGTGCTGCTGGAGTTGTGTGCAAACAGCTGGCAGCAAACATCAATGTATTCTGGCCTGTGTGCACGCACTGCGTGTGGATGGACATTTTAGCAGCTGTAGTCACATGGCCCATTCAACACATCACACTGTGATAATGCAGTCATGCGTGTGCTACAATTTGACTTTCAAATGTCTGAGCTTACATCATGCCTCCTCTTCACGCATACATTGTCAGGTACACGACTGCACACGCAAGCGAGCTCACGCACGCACACACACACACACACACACACACACACACACACACACACACACACACACACACACACACACACACACACACACACACACACACACACACACACACACACACACACACACACACACGCACACACTACACAAGAAAGACTGCAGTCTTTCATGAAGATGAAGATGTGAAGCTGAGGGCAAGGTTGGTTTCTACAGCAACTGTGTGCATACTAATGCCCTGACCTACCTGGGCTCTCCGAAGAGCCCGTTAATGAGCTCTAAAAACTCTTTCTGTCCCATTCCTGCTCCCACATGCTCTCTCGCACACTTATAATTTCACTACGACGTCCCTCTGTGTCTGCCCTTCTCTGTGTCTTTAGCACTCTCTCTTCTCTTTTGCCTTTTCTCTAGTCCAGGGGTCTTCAATGTTTTCAGGCCAAGGACCCCTTAGTTGAGAAAGAGATGAAGCAGGGACCCCCACAACCTTTTCATAGATTCCATATACGGTAGATTCATTGTTTGACAGGCTGACTGCACAATCATCATTGTGTATTTTGGATTCACGTCAATTTGTGTTTTCAGATATTTAACCACTTGAACCGTCTCTCAGAAAAGTTCTCAGAATATGTACACTAGGGTTCAAGTGGTTACGATTTGGAGGACCCCCTGTAGTGACTCCGAGGACCCCCTAGGGGTCCCGGACCCCCTGTTGAAGACCCTTGGTCTAATAGCACTCTTCTATTTTGCTTTTTCTCTAGTCTCTCTTCACCTGTTTCACGCTGTTCCTTTCCACTCCTCTGCCTTCGTTCTCTCATGGTCAATCATGTACCTCTCTTTCCCTGCCTCCCTCTGCCTTTGTGGGAGGTTCATGATTTGTGATGTGAAATCTCACAATGCAGTGTGGAATATAGGCATCTAATACACACTCCTTTGCAGAGACTTTAATTTGAAACACCCAGAAATGCACCCCGGAGATCAATTCAGCGAAGAAGAATCCTTGCTTGTCTCGTACATTGAGCCTTATAGGTCTCATACTGTAGCCCAGCAGGCACGTGCACACATAGACATCAAAGGGGGCTTGAGCCCCTGCCCTTTTATCCGTCTGTAAAAGGTGCCCTCTCCAGAATGCAGTTTTTTTAAGCGGTGAAAGCCGCTTCCAAGGAGTGGCTTTGTCTGTCCCGTACAGTCAGTCCCATAGGCTTCCAAGGAGTCCCGTGTTCGTGTCATGTCCCGTTCATGCAGTATTGAGGATTGGTCAAGCTTCACATGACAATTTGGCCCTCCAGACAAAATCATTCATTCATTAGGATATAAAAATATAGAACTAAAACACATAGAAAGTATAGATCCAGAACACAGAATGTATAGATCTAAAACACAGATTTCATAGCTCTAGAACACATAGAATAAAGATTCACCGCTTCACTTCGAACCGAGGTTTGATTTTTACTACAGTGAAAGCAAGGCCCTCTTTCCATGCCTTACCTGAAGGCAGCATTCAAGAGAATTGCCTTGTCCTTGAATGCAGGCATGCAGCATCTTATGTTGAAAGAATTAGCCACATCTCCAGTATTGACTTGATTATGCTTAGTTCAGTGTGTATTAAGCACCGAAAATAGCCGACCTCCAAGGTCGGAGGTCTGCTATTTTCGATATTTTCACCAAAAGGCCCTTTTAAAAATGTCAGCCCCTGCCTCTCTAACATTTATGCCAAGTTTAGCTGCACTTGAACAACCGTTCCAGGCTGCCACATCCAGCCCAAGAAACCGTAGAAACGGGGGGTAAAATAAAATGTACTTCTTAAAATAAATGTATCATGCCTGTTGCTAAGGTATGGCAACATGACTGGTGTCTTGCACGCAGGGGCGGACTGGGCATCTGGCATACCGGGCATATGCCCGGTGGGCCACTAGGCCAGAGGGCTGGGGGGCTGAAAAAAAAAACAAATATTTTCGGGGAGTAGTGAAAGTTACAGGTAAGGTGAGTGCGATATGAAACGTAAGCTTACCATAATCACAGTAATCCTTAATCATTTTCAATCATATTCAAGGGCTTTTGGAGAAATGAGACAGACACAGAGCCCTGCAGAGGGGAGGTGATTGTGTCAGACTCTGTGTCCAGCTGGCAGCTGATGCCAATACGTAGTAACAGCCCCTTGTTAATGGATCAAAGGAAGGCAATTATGTCTCTCTGCACTGTCAACTAGCTGCTACAGATGCATACTTTAAGCAGACTGGTTAATTGGTTCTTAACTTATTTTGTTTCAACTTTAAGGAGTGCATTTCTCATAATAATAATAATAATGGTGGTATAAGAGCAGCAACAACACTAGTTATTAGTGTCAACCTTTTTTCTGCCAGGGCACACATTGCCAAAAGATCCCATGGCTTGCTAATTGCGACCATAGGTCGCATTTACTACCAAAACCTCCACGGGCTGTCCGTGAGTGAGTCAGTCCGTCACACGTCACACTTTTGTCCTGCTCATATCTCCACAACCGTTGCCCCCATCCATGCCAAATTTTGCACACACACTCCTTACCTGCCAAACTACAACCTCCAAGGACCCCCGGAGCTCCAGGGACCCCCAGGTCCCTGGGGGACCTCCAGGTGTAAAAAATGACCACATGTGCAAAAATGACCAAATGACCACCCCAACGGGGCTGCTCACGGGGAATTCCTGGGGACCACCCACTCCTGCTGCTCCAGAACGGATGCAAAAGTGGTGGCGCCCCCAGTGGAGGACCCCCTCCACTGCAGCTCACATAAAATGCCGTAACTCGGGCTAGGAGCGTCCGGGAGAGCCGGGCCCGGTACCTATTCGTCCGCCAAGGCAACGCGGAGACCCCACCCCTCATTTCTCACATGCCCCTCTTCTAGCGCCACCTTCAGGCCGATTTTTAAAACACATTTTTGGACACTGCTCCTACAGATTTTGCCCTAAAATCACGAAACTCACTACACACTATGTCTACACTCATGTCATCAACATGGATCAGGAAGATTTTGGAAAAACACATTTTTGCCCTATTTGTGGAGATAAGTGACCTACGGTCGCTTATCTCCCGATTAGGGAGTCTTACTGGTGCTAAGTTGTTATTTGCCAATGTCATGTTCATACTCCCCTTGTTGGTGAGAACTGTACGCTAACTTATACAATTTATGGATTGTGTAGTTGCCTGTGGGTTGTGTAGTTATCATTTATGTTGTTCTGTAAAAGTTGTGGTATTAAGAGCTTGTGTATTTGTATGTGACCGGATGAGTCGGTAGAGTATCTGCTGCGCGCGCGCTGGTTGTGGGGGCTGGTCTGGGCTAAGATGCCAGGGCTGAATTTTAGTCCCAGTCCGTCCCTGCTTGCACGCGCGCCTTCGTGCGTGTGCAAGACACCAGTCATGTTGCCATACCTTTGCTTTTTCTGAACTGACGCCACTGGTCACCATATAGGCTGAGGAATATGTTTGTGCTTTCTGTGGCCCCCGGCCTTCAGAGCTAATTCAAAAGAGAGTGGTTCCACCCCCAGCCTCCACAAATCATCCACAGTGGGCCTATTAAGTGCATTTCTTATGGAAACCATGTTATCTCCAGGCATCAATTTACAGTCCTGAGCTAACCTTTGCCTGGAATGCGAAGTTACACTCTCTCACGACTCTTTTGTGTAGGTTACTGTGCAGACAGGCCTGAACCGCTGCCATGTGATTCCTGTAATCAAATCAAAAATGGAGGAAAACAGGAAAGGCACAGTAGGACAACACACGCGCGCACAGAACACCCCTCATGTATACGCGCGCGCACGCTCGCAATATGTCACCACAGACTCCTCATAGACCCCTTATCGCAATGAAACACTGTTTGCGGTGGTCTGATAACGCTCCCCGCTAATGTAATGCATCTCACACAGCGTGCATTCATGAGCGTCTTGTCCGCAGCACTGGATTGAAGAAAGGAGGTGGGAAAAAAATAGAAAGGAGAAAGCGTAGAGGCCGTGCGCGGCACCATGCGCGTTCACGCCTTGCTGCGCTCTCAGAGAAGCCGGTGCGGAGGGGAGGGGGCGCAGAGCAGGAGAGAGAGAGAGAGAGAGAGAGAGAGAGAGAGAGAGAGAGAGAGAGAGAGAGAGAGAGAGAGCTATTATCAGTGACAGAAAACGGTAGCGAGCACAGACAGTCGGAAGAGCTTCATGCGACAGAGAGCACAGAGACAAGGTATGAAAGGGAACATCATTGGGTCGCTTCCATTCAAGACGATCGCATTGGAAATTGATGTAGTGTGTTGTTGTTGCTGTGCCGTCGGTCTGCGGTAACGATCCCCCGTGTGATTCGCTGTCCCCGGTTCTGTTTTTGTTGTGTGTGCTTGCAGATGCTGAGCGTCGCCCTGCTATGTGTGTGCGCCGTCGCCTTTGGACAGGTCTCCGCTCGTACCGAGAACGGCAATTTCTTGGATGATAAGTGGCTGGCGGGGAGATGGGATAAATTCCGAGATGTAAGTGCACATTCCATTCACATCACCTCAGCGAGCCCTCCTTTTTGTCATCATCATCTTGTCTCATTCCTACCTCTACTTTTGACCATGATTGGTGTTGGGCTGCTGAATGATCACGCGCGTTTCGTTTTCTTGTTGTGTTCAAGCGGCGCATCACGGGTCTTAATGCGCCGTTATGTAGCTTGTCACAGGTTCCTCGTCCTCTCCACACACTGAGACAGAGATGATCCTTGTCAATGTGGTTATGATTGCAGAGTCTGCAACAGTAAAGGGGACAGGAGGTATAGCCAAGGCAAGGCCTCAATATAGCATTAAAATACAAATAAATGAACAGTTGCTAACTGCATGCACAATGCTCGATCTGAGGCATAGATCAGCCAGCCACTGATGCACTTAGCCTATACCTGCAACTATAGCTACCAAGCAAACCCAGCGATTAGAATGGTAATGTAAAACAATAGAGGGGCAAAAACCAGGTTAAGAAATCGTGTCATGGAAATATTTGTCAGAATGGGAAGATAGTGGTTATACACAGGTCTACATTGGCCTACCTATGCCTTGCCTATATAGCCTACTACTACTGTATATGCAGTGTGGGTGTACACAATGTGCTGTGTGTGTGTGTGTGTGTGTGTGTGTGTGTGTGTGTGTGTGTGTGTGTGTGTGTGTGTGTGCGTGCGTGCGTGCGTGCGTGCGTGTGTGTGTGTGTGTGTGTGTGTGTGTACACACACATGATGAAGGTGTGTATGTATTTGCCTGTGTGCCTGCATACAGAATGTCTCCCACTGGTTTGTCTTGGTGTTGCAGTCATTGGGCTGGCTTGGCTTCAGGTGTGTGGTCAGCCACAATTAGCCTGACGTGTTTATATAAGAGCACTCAGCATGTAAGCTCTGCCACGGACCTGTCAGTGCATATACTGTACCGCCTCTGATCTTTTCTAGCCACCTGTTTGGTTGCCACAATCATGAAATATTCATAACCAATGTCCACATACATTACCTCCAAAAAGACAGCTTTTTTAATTGTCTGACTTTTATATTTCATATAAATTGAGTAGGTTATATGTGTAAACAATATACATAGGCCTACTATATGTACATATATGTAATAACAAAAACATAACAAAACATCGTCTCCATATGAATCACAGTTTAGAGGAACAAAGGAATGAAAGTTAACTTGGAGGTGTTGTGTACACCAGCAATTGCCACTATACTGCCAGCAACTATAATTCATGTCTAAATAAGGCATTTATGTAATGGTATTTCATCATGCAAAGGTATAATTACAGAATATCATGTAGAATCGGGCCATTATGTGTCTGTACGTGATGTGTATAAAACGCAGTAAAACCCTGAGTGTGAATCTAAACAATTCATCCGGAAGATTCATGTCGGTCCCGGGATCCGAACCCGGGTCTCCCACATCAGCACAGAAATGTCTCAGATACTCAGAGCAGGGATCTCCATATATGGGCATGAACAGGTGACATCACTGTGGTGTGGCTGGTTCAGACAGGGATCTCCATGTATGGGCAATTGGGCATAAAAGGGATTGTATGTTGTGATGTCATGGGAACCACTCTATGCCCATATATGGAGATCCCTGATGTCATCAATATTAAGCCCATATCTAACAGGACTTCATATGGGAATGCCCATATATGGAGGAAGACAGCCCATATCTGTGTGGCTGGTTCAAACAGGGATCTCCATGTATGGGCATAAAAGGGATTTTATGTATGATGTTAGATGTGATAGATGTCATAGGATTTTCCATAATGAATAACTGAGTAAGCATGTTTGGGGTCTCACAGCATATCTCCATATACAGTACATGGATCTCCATATATGGGTAACTGGTCCGATATACATCACTGGCCAGATGGCCAAGACATGGCGTGACCGCCGCTTGTCACCCTAAGGCGTCTTACTGGTAATAATAATAACAATAGCTTGAATTCATATAGCGCCTTTCATGAACCCAAGAAGGCTTTACATCAAAAATAATGGAATACCAACAAACAAAACAACAAACAACTACGGTATTTGCAATAAGCAGTACCTCAGTCAATCAGTAGTGGTCCTTCCTGAACATTACATTTCTAAATATCTCAATAGAAGGGCAGGGGGACCACCTCCAACCAGGGGCGTCACACCAAATTCTGGGCCCTGGGTATAAGGATTCACTGTGGGCCCCCCATGAATGTTAACTATTGAAAAATAGCAGATATACAAGCTCGCTGCGAGCTTGTAGATCTGCTATTTTTGAAAAATTGTGAAAATGTGTGCAAGAAACCTATGTTTCCATGTCAGTGATGCTGCTCAAACTTTTTTCATGTGAATGACCCCCAAAATGATATGAATTTGGCCACGGACCCCCATCTCAAAATATTTAGTTCCAGGGACCAGGCACGACTTTTCAAAAATAGCAGATCTACAGTGAGCTTGTATATCTGCTATTTTTCAATAGCTAAAGTTACTAGGGCCCCTCCACCTTGGGCCCTAGTAACTCAGTCCCACTTTCCTACCCCTTGTGACGCCCCTGCCTCCAACCACCCCGGTGGTACTTACGTCTATAGTATTATAACTGCTGCAGTGATTCTCAAACTGTGGCCCGGGGCTGCGAGGGTATTTCAAGTGGGCCCCCAAATAATTGGCAAAACACAAACAAGATTTTAATAATGTAACATTAATATCTACTAAATGAATAAATGTGTGTGTGGGGGGGGGGGGGGGGGGGGGTATTTTTCTCTTTAAAAAAATGTGTTCATTGTGATAAATAAATAGGAACTTAATACTATGTTGGTTCCATTGATCGCAGCCGTAACACAATCGATTGATTGATCGTTAAAACAATGCTCTGAAATTGCACGCCTTTCGGCTGCCGTGTTGAGTGGTCAGATGGGTGAGCGTTCTAGAATCCTCAAATGGACCCAGAATAGGTTGGGAGCCACTGCTCTGCCATACATTAAAATCACCCTTTATTCACTCCAAAGGTTATGGATTGAAGCTTTAACACTCAGGTTTCAGGTCTTTCAGCTGGGCGTCTCTCTGAGACACACAGGATATCCTGCCTGCCCTGTAACCACAGATTTAATGGGTCTACACAACACACAACTACCAGTAAAGACACATCCACGAGCGCTCGCACACACACACACACACACACACACACACACACACACACACACACACACACACACACGCTCAAAACAGGAAACTGTGTTTCGACTCTGTTCTGCCTTCTGCACAATGTACCGAGTCCAACTTCCATGAAAACAACAGCGAACACAGTAGCGATAACAATACCGTTTCCTTTGATATCAGTTTTAATGAGTGTTACCTTCGTGCCAAGTGCAGATTTTCCCCATTTGTCTGTCTTTGATGTATGATGTCAGAGTTACAAAGGTGAGAGAGAGAGAGAGAGAGAGAGAGAGAGAGAGAGAGAGAGAACTCAACTGAGATATAATATTTTTTGTTTCGTAAAAAGAAGTGTATTTATTAATTTAATAATATTTATTCATATTAATCCATTATAACAGGGAAAGCAGACGTGTCATAGATGTTTGGTGTTGGCACGTCACTTCATGCCTCGCTGTGAGCTTGTACATCTGCTATTTTTGAACATATTTGAAAAATCTTGACAAAGGTGTGAGAACTACTGATTTAGACAGCCTTTGTCAAATCGGCCTCAGGCCTTAATGGGTTTATATTAGTGTAATTATTTGATGATTCCTAACTCTCACAACAGTCTCCGTTCCCCTCCCGTCGCACACCTGGTCCCAAGCAAACACATCAACACATGAACCCATCAGCCCGCGTGGGTGGGCCCATGTGACACACCTTAGGCCACATTGTTGAACAGGATCTGGATTATGCAAATTAATGTAGTCAGGACCCAAACATTAGACAGGAAATGTGATTGTGCACTCTGCTGATTAAGGTGGAATGAACTCTGTGTCTTTGAGATAACCGTGAGAGATCCAGAGAGAGAGAGAGAGAGAGAGAGAGACACAGAGAGAGACAGGGGCGTCACAAGGGGGGGGGGGGGGGGGGGGGTAAGTGGGACTGAGTTACTAGGGCCCAAGGTGGAGGGGCCTTAATTAGCTATTGAAAAATAGCAGATATACAAGCTCACAGCGAGCTTGTAGATCTGCTATTTTTGAAAAGTCATGTGTGCAAATCGTTGAAGATATGTATTTTTTAAGCAAACATTTGTAACTCAAATGTTGCTTCTGGGGGGGGGGGTCCCTGGAACTAAATATTTTGAGTTGGGGGTCTTTGGCCAAATACATCATTTTGGGGGTCCCTCACATGAAAAAGTTTGATAACCACTGATATAGAAACATAGGTTTTTTAAAAAAACCTTAGAAGGATTTTAAATATTCAGACTCCGCACACATGTTCACGATTTTTCAAAAATAGCAGATATACAAGCTCGCAGCTTGTGAGCTTGTATATCTTCTATTTTTCAATAGTTAAAGCACAAAATGTGATTGAATCCTTGTACCCAGGGCCCAGAACTTGGTGTGACACCCCTGGTGAGAGAGAGTGTCACACAAAAAGAGAAAGTGTGAGAGAGAAAGATCAAAAGGAAAGAGGAGAGCTGGAGACATGAGAGAGCTGAGGGACTGAGTTAATACAATAGAGGGCTCTATAAATATCACACATGGCAATGAGAAGACACTTTACCTGTCTAGCACAAAGCGACAGAGGGGGAGAGAGAGAGAGAGACACATGGAACTAGTCAGTGGAATGTTGGGTGTTGAGCTGAATGTGTTCACGTCTTTGTGTTTTAACCTTGAGGCCAGACATTGCACACCCGAACTGCAGCACAAGCCACATTCAGTGGTGGGTACATGTGTGCACGAAACATGTGAATGTCATTGTTTAGTTCCCGTTTCCATTGGAAAGATGTGATTTATAGAGAGAAGCTGACCAGACATGGACAAGTTCCTGTTTCAGTTCTGTCCTTGTGTACTCGGTGCCTATTTATGACCATTATTGCGACCGAAGGTCACGGTTTACTATCAGAACCGTCACATCTTGACCGTATCTGTCCGTCCCGACGGGTAACGCTTTTTTGTTGATTGACTCTCACGCTCTGGAACCAAATCCCTTTTATGCTCATATATGGAGATCCCTGATGTCATCTATATTAAACCCATACCTGTGAATGCCAATATATAATCACTGTGATGCCAGGGGAACCAAATCCCATTGTCCAGTTGGCCAAGACATGGCGCGAGCGAGGTCGCTTTTTGCCCTTAGGCGTCTTACTGGTAGTTTACTGATGCTCATCTGCAAATACATTTCAATTGTATTATCATTATTATTATTATTGTCTCCACCAGCCGAAGGCTGAGGGAGAGTATGTTTTCCCCTCCGTCCGTGTGTCCGTCCGTGCGTCCGTCCGTGCGTGCGTCCTCGCAGTTTGTGAACACCTAATCTCAGTCGTCGTTGGCCCGGACGCTGCCAAAGTGAGCACACACATTCCCTGCATGCCAATCTAGAACCTCTGCCCTAAATTTTTCAAATGGGCATTTTCTAGCGCCACCTAGTGGCCGATGTTCGCAAAACACATTTCTGTGCACTACTCTTACAGATTTTGTCCAAAAATCCTACAAATCGGTAGGCAGTATCTCGACAGTCATGTGATCGACACAGATCTGTCCGATTTTGCATATTGCATCCTGATTGGCTAAGATTGGCTTCCAAAGTTTGTAGGATTGAGCCGTTTTGAACAAAATGCCTCAAATCATTATTATGATTGAATTCATAAGAAGTTACATTTAGGCTATAAAAACATGTCGAAGCATGGATCTCTTTTGTAACAAAATGAATAACCATAAATGATACTTAATATCTTGGCATGAAATTGCCTTGTTGTTTGAAAATCCTGCTATCCAGAATGCATTTCATGAGGCGACTATGTCTACTTTATATCACTTTTTGTTTATAGATTACAATAGATAGAGTTAAAACGTGTTTTGCATGCCCAGAGGGAAGAGAAGTTTATCTTTTAAAACCAGATATTCTTAGAGATATCAGATGGTCATACATTTTCTGAGAGTAGGAAATAAGTGGATAAGCCATTGTGTACGATAGCCCCAAGCATAAGATAAGAGTAAAATGGCCAGCATGTGAATATGGCCAATAACACAGGAGACAGAGATGGAGATGTATGGGAGTGCATTCTGAGTGCATTGACTGTAAACCTCAGATTCCCTGTTAGATTTTCAACAATTGCTGTGTTTGCACAGTAGCTAAAAGCTCCATCTAATCTTTAATCAATCTAATTGCTGTCTCCTTGGATTTACATCTGATATGGTCAGTCACAGAGCGACTGGCACACGTCAAATGTGCTTGGATATCTAGCCTATATCTTGATTTGGATTTGATGCATGTGGCTAGCACTCCCTTTTTTTTCAAACAGCCATAAATGGTTCTCCCGAAAGTGCACTACAGAAGGCTTCTGGCCAATGATGTTAGGTGGCTGAGAAGGCCTAGGGTATCGTCGTTGTCGGATGGAAACCTTGTATATCCAAAACCGTTCGTTTTGGATTTGTCATCTAAAAAATGTACTAAACTAGTGAAAACAGCCGATCTACAAGCACACAACGCCTCGCATCGCGAGGCGTTGTGTGCTTGTAGATCTGCTGTTTTCACTAGTCTTGCGTGACGGCCTTGTATGATGAAGCAGGGCTTTACTTTATCAAAAAAACCTACACATTTGAAACTTGGAGATACGAGGTTTCTGCCCGACAGTGGCGGTATGCTCTGCTAGTCTGTTACTCTGTTGCACTGATGCCATCGCAGCACTCACATTCTGACCTGCTCACTAGACCTCGGCTAGCCCCACAGCACAGCAGAGTAAAAAAAGAGAGAGATTTACATGTATTGCACAAAGATAAACTGTGGTGAAATGTTGACAAAGAGTCAGAGAGGCATTACTTGTAAGGTATTAAGCTAAATTAATGACTTCTTTAGACCAGTCCAATTTGGATTGATTCCACCACTGTGATTAACCTCCTCTCCTCTCCTCTCCTCTCCTCTCCTCTCCTCTCCTCTCCTCTCCTCTCCTCTCCTTCTGTTGGTGGGTTTGTGCCGGTCTATCCATCTGTCCTGTACTGTTTGTGTTCTGAAGGGTGAAAAGGGAAAAGGGAATAGAGAAGGTACAGAGCTATGGGCTATTTTAGCTCCAGATGACTTCTTTGTGAATGTGTTCGTGTGAGTGTGCACGCATATACAGTATGTAATCTATACGTTTGCATGACCGGCAGCGTCAAATAATGAATAGCTACGATAAATAGCTTTCTTTGGTTGGCAAACAAAGGTACCACAGAACCGGAATAACAAAGCAAAAGGGGGTTGAAGTTGACCACTTTCAACCTGCCGTCTGTCTTTCTTCAAAAAAAAAAAAAAAAAAAAATGTAAAAAGGATTTCCAAAAAATATATAAAAATAGCATTGTACAAGCATGTGGATCAGCTATTTCTGCAATTCCTTTGTGTTTTATGTGTGCACAGCCACATAAAACACGATCTATCCATGTTATCGGAATATCAATATTGTGCGACGTGCATCCCTAATACATACATGGACGTACTTGAACATACGTATCTGTATACACATTCGTGGGCACACACACACTGATCTATGATAAACTGTGGCTAGATAAAGAAACAATAGAATGTCCACAAAGGTTGAAGCCACTCGACCATATCGCTAAGCTACGCCCTGCATGTGTTTGTGCGTGCAAGTGTGTGTGTGTGTGTGTGTGTGTGTGTGTGTGTGTGTGTGTGTGTGTGTGTGTGTGTGTGCGTGCGCGTGCGCGTGTGCGTGTGTGCGTCACCTGTGCACAGAGCAAGCAAGTGAGATGAAGTGGTGTAGATTTTGGAGTTGTTTTAGGCTGTACTCAAGAAGCCATTAGGCTTTCAGTGGTAGTCAGTGATGTCCATGTTTCTGGTGTGTGCATGCATTACATTACAGTCAGATTTAAGGAGCACTGAATGATGCATTTGGGAATTTGTTTAGATAGATGTGTGTGTGTGTGTGTGTGTGTGTGTGTGTGTGTGTGTGTGTGTGTGTGTGTGTGTGTGTGTGTGTGTGTGTGTGTGTGTGTGTGTGTGTGTGTGTGTGTGTGTGTGCCTGCGTGCCTGCGTGCGTGGGGGTGCGTGTACATGCACACGTGTGCGTTCATTCCATTAAGGAGTCAGTCCGCAGGGACTTACATGGTTTTGACCATGGAGAGGGCTTGTCCCCCATAATGCAATTCTCTCATTATTCAGTCAACTCAGCTTGCAGCGCTGGAAGGCAGTTGTCCAAAACAGGAACAAAAGTGTCCTCCTTATAGCTACAGTATAACTTTTTCTATCCTTCAGTATATGGGCTCCTTCCACTGAATGGGTATATATATATAAATTCAGATATGCATTAAGTGTGACAGACAGTGTTCTGCAGTCTCTTGTGCAGCATATCAAGTATCACAAAATGTCAAATATACATAACATTTCCAAGGATGTATCTACTGTCTCACACATAAAGTGTGTGACAGGTCAGTGTACCAGTGGGTGAAAATAGTGGCTGTAAAAAGACAGAGAGAACAGGTTACGGTCAAAAGTGCAGCAGGTACTGTAGGTATACACAGTATGTCACATAAAGTAGGTATTTGGGTGAAGATGTAGAGACGTGTGGCACGGCTCAGTGCCTGAACTGCAACCTGATGGCTTAGTCAGAAACTGGTAAAGCCTACTGTGAGGCAGAAGAGTGAACTGATTGTGGCTTGGGCAGGGGCGGCCTTAGTAATCTGGAGGCCCGTTTCAAGAGCTATTGATGAGGCCCCCCCACGCCACCGCCAGCACACCCTGGCCACAGTAGCCACGCAACAATCGCACACAGAAGTTGACTTATAGTCAATGACTGCCTGCTATTTATATATTACACTACATAATGTTATAGCATTGACCTAAATGGCGTTATATTAACAAGGTTATATGATCATTAAAAAGTGTTATACGTGTGTTGCAAGTTGAACAAGGCTTGCTGGCTAGCTCTTGGAGGCCCCCTGGTGGCTGAAGCCCGTTTCAATTGAAACTGGTGAAACATAGCTAAGGCCTCCCCTGGGCTTGGGTGGTCTTTGTTGGCCCTCTTAGTCGTGGCTATGCACCGTATATACTGTATGTCAGGGGTCTTCAACAGGGGGTCCGGGACACCTAGGGTGTCCTCAGAGTTACTACAGGGGGTCCTCCAAATCTTCCACTCCTTTTTATATTAACAACTTGAACCCTAGTGTCCATATTCTGAGAACTGTAGCCACAACGCCTCACGCAAGGAGCTTGAAGCTTGGCTATTTTCGGTGTGGTGTAGAGGGGAAAAAGACCAGACTAAGTACAGAGTGAAAGGTCAGGTTTATTAGGTAATGACGGCTCAAGTGGTTAAATATCTGAAAACACAAATTGACATGAATCCAAAATACACTGATGATTGTGCTGTCAAACGATGAAACTATATGGAATCTATGAAAAGTTTTGGTGGTCCCTGCTTCATCTCTCTCTCTCAACTAAGGGGTCCTTGGACTGAAAACGTTGAAGACCCCTGCTATATGTCTTGGAGAGAAGGAAGTGCACTTCTTAACGATGTGATGTGCCTTGATGGTTCGAGGGCGGTACTGTTCCCATACCAGGCATCTCGACCCAACCCAAGCCACTTCATTTATAGAGCACATTTAAAACAGCAGCGTTGAACCAAAGCGCTGTACACTCAGTAAACAAATAAGATAACTAAGAGTGAAACAATAAACAATAGACAGGGGGAAAAAAACATACAGTAGTACGGAAACAGCAACTCTCAGTCTGAATCATCGAAATCCAAGGAGTGAATTTTCAAACGTAATTTAAACACAGGCAAGGTTTGAGATGCTCTAACGCAGATGGTGCTGCTGTTTGATGTCCTGAGGATGCTGACATTCCTCTGCTACCTGAGGCAGAACAGAGGGGTTTTTTTGGGCCCTTTTCGCCAAGTCCTCTGTGATTTGAGTGAGGAACTTAAAGTCGCTGACTCTTTCCACTATGATGCCATCAGTGCAGATGATGCTATGCTCTCTTCTCTGCTACCTGAAGTAGAGCTCAGCTCCTTGGTCATCCTGACGTTGAGGACGAGGATGTTGACACCACTGTGACACCACTGTGTGTTCCATAGATTTATTTCTTCATCTAAATCAAATTGGTGATAATGAAGCGTTACCTTGCCTTACTTTATGCCGTATTATAATATACGAAGTATCCCACTCCCTCACCTAAAGGCTTGAACACACTGTACGATATTGCGTGGTCGAGTATTTCACACTACACAAGTGACTTTCTTGAAATCGGCTGTCATAATATCGTTGTGGTTTTCACACTATGAGATTGATCACCGACAAGGGATCGCACACTGACAGATATTTCACCAGGATGCATCCCCGATACATAGCCAATAGGCCTATTACATTTGTTTTTATTCTAATTGTGCACGGGAGCGATCAGGGCGCGAATGATTTTCCGTCTCTCACCGCACGTGTGCGCGCGCACGCACACACACACACACACACACACACACACACACACACACACACACACACACACACACACACACCTGTAAGATGTTTTCATAATAACACCAGCCGTGCTGCTGCGTGGTTTTATTGAGGTGAGATGCGTTGGTTTTATATTGCTATGAAACAGCATCTATATTATTATGATGGAACAGACTATTATTTAACAGCAATATTTCTACCAATAAGACACCTGAATTTACCCTCGGAATAAAGGTCTATAGCCTATTCATGAGCGCTATAATCGCGGCCAGATCTTCTCGCAGTGCTTTTCACACACAAGGAGCAAAACCTTGGCGCGCAAAGCCCGATCTTGCGGCAGATCGCCGTTTTTGACGGCGAGCGCCAAAAATGGCGAGCACCAAAAATGGTCGGCGACAGCATAATCGGCTCAAAAAGTCGGGCAGTGTGTTCGAGCCTTTAGAGAGGGAAAGACAGAGAGGGAAGGAGAGAGAGCTAGAAAGACTCCCTGACAATTAATCCACTGATGTCACACTTCTAAAAATAAGGTGTACTGTACTGTAAACACAAATACACATACTCACGCTCCGCCAAGGCAGGTGTGCAATACACACACACGTGCGCACACGCACGCACGCACGCACGCACGCACGCACGCACGCACGCACACACACACACACACACACACACACACACACACACACACACACACACACACACACACACAAAGTGTTGTCTTCTGCTGTGGTAAATAGGTGTTAAATGCTAAGTGATTTCATTTTGACACTTTAAATGAAGAAAACGTACAGTAGCAATATGGTGAACCAAGGAATGTGAAAGGACACGCACGCATGCATGTACTCACACACTCACGCACAGAGAGAAAGAGAGAGATAGATGTGCGAGTTGTGGCTGTCACTTGTTATCGCCACAAAGCAACATAGAAGTGTGCATAGTTGAGCAGCATAGCGATTCACCTTTCATTTGTGGAGTTTACTTCAACCAGAGTTTGTTTTGGCATCTTCAGCACCCACCGGTGGCCAGATTTGTGGGAAAAGTGGCATGCATACCGACAGGGAGTCAGACTGATTCAGGGGTCATAAATATATCCGTACACTTGACATGCGGTCAACGTACGGTAGTACACCGTACAAGACTTGGCCTTATCCGTGGCAAATTCTAGATTTTGGGTCTCCAGATTTTCTTCTGAATATTTATGAGCCTTCTCAAACGCTTTATTTCCAAGGACCCCCATAACTCTGAGAGTCTTCGAATGGAACCAGATGGACCCAGGCCTGTAATGGTCATTTAGGGCTAGCTAATTGTGTGCTTGTCTACTCATTTTGTATGTCTGTGGCAGAAATTGCATTTTCCATTTCAATAGGGACATTTAAACCAATTAATCACAATCCTCTTTCTTGATGTTTCCATAAACCCCCAAACAAACGTTAACAACATTAATCTTCTATTTGCTCTCTTGTTAATGCTTTCTCGTGAAGGAAGTGGAGGTTCGTATATGACTATTTAGGATGCTGTCTCTGTTGTATATTTCTTGTCATACGTTTTTATTTGGAACACTTCTCTGCTAATCAAAAATGTCTAAAAACCTTTATTTTCAGGAGCCTGGAACATGGATTCCAACCAAGCCCTTCGATCAAGGTGGGTTGAATGAGAGCGAAGGAGGTAATTGCTCTGTGCAATTAACTAAGAATCCCTTCAATTATGCATTGCTTTCTGTTTATGGAGCAAATAAAAAATACAAATGTTAAACAGAAAGAGTGGTCCATTTTACTAAGAATAGGGTGTTTTAAGTCAGTGGTTCTCAACCTGTGGGTCGGGACCCCCAGGGGCGTCCCCAAATAATTTTGGGGGGTCCCCAGATGATTAACTTCATGTGCACTGTTGTTTTCTCACTCAATAGTAAGCAAACCAACATAAAGTTTAAGTGTATACAGAGTATCTGCACATTTCTGTGCCAAGTGACAATTTACAGACTTTTTAATTCCTCACTGAGCTCACTGAGCATGTAGATCTGCTATTTTCACAATCCCCAGTTAAAATATGATTATTCTTGGGGTCGCGGCCTGAAAAGGATAGAGATCTACATATATTACACATACATGTTAGTGTGTTGATAGATGTCAGTCTGTTGATAGGTGTTAAAGATGCCATCTTAAAAGCAGCTTTTATATCCATGTATTTATTTTCTCTCTTCTGTTTCTCGTCTAATTTATTCTAGTAAGTAGACATAGTGGAGCTTACAGCAGTATCTATACATAGTCATACTATGTACACAAACACCTGACGTGAACTTATTCACTGTAGCATCACGTAACAGGATCACACACACTCTCTCTCTCTCTCACACACACACACACACACACACACACACACACACACACACACACACACACACACACACACACAGACACACACACACACACACACACACACACACACACACACACACACACACACACACACACACGCACACACACACACACACACACACACACACACAATAACAATAGCATTAGAGAGTGCGTTGAAAGATGGAGGCAGGATAATCTGCCAAAGCTGCTCAGAGATTACAGTAAGTCTTCTTTACAGCAGAGGTCACTCACAAACTGTTCTGGGGAGAGCCAAAGCGTCGGCGCTTGAACACAGGAACCCTGCTCAACACTGACCAGGGATCAGATACACATGGATGGCTAGATTTGACAAGCACCGGTCACTTCCTCAACCTCAGACTTCGTGGTCTAAAATCAGCACTCACCTGCAAAGCCAGATATGGCACTGGGCCTGTGTGATCTGATGCCACTTCAGATGGAGGACTGTGTGTGTGTGTGTTATTGCACACATAGTAATACAGTATATAGACGTAGCATTCAATCTGGTCTGATCCGAGGTCAGATGCTGCCTCGATAATCACTTCCATCTGTTTTTTTCCTTAACCGTATTACTGATTAAGTACAGAGAAAGAGGCAGTATTAATGTAGAGAGGCTAGAAAACACAAACATGCGTGCATGTGCCACCACATGCACAGGCACACACACTCACTGCTCTGCTGCACAGCTATCCAATTCTCTCATATCATCAGTTAACCACTTGTCTTAAACCCTCTAATCTTAGTCAAACGGACCTGAGCTCTTTCTCCCCCTGTACCAAATCTACCAGCTCACAGTGTGATGCATTGTGATGCGTTGTGGGCTTGTAGATCAGCTATTTTTGGCTAATGTTCTTCCCTGAATAGGGATGCTGGGGTTCAAGTGGTTAATTAACACTTAGACTGCCATAGTTGTGCCATAACTAATGTAGATTAACTGCCAAGGCTTTTTCCTATTTTATTGACCTTGTTTTCG
>NC_137812.1:39564080-39646580 GCF_963921795.1 Nannobrachium achirus | reverse complement strand
TGAAGACAATGAACAGGATTTTCTTCTTCTTCTTCTTACATAACGACTAGTTAACAAGTTTGTTAACAAGGTGCTAACAAGCAGTATAAGGGAATCAGTCATGACACAATGACACTTGTGACAATTCTCTTTGACCAATCAGTAGAATCGATACCAGAATGGGACCAGGCACCAGGTAGCCAGGTAGGCAAGGCGAGGCGAGCCGGTACCATGCCGTGGAAAAGCACTGTGTGGCATGTGTGTACTGTGTAGGCCTGTCACAATTATTACATCATGAAACAGAAATTTATTTTTTTGGGCTGGGATGCGATTAAAAAAATTAATCGAATTAATTACAGGCTTTGTAATTAATTAATCGCATTTTAATCGCATATTAATATTTTACCCGAGAAGCATTTTTTTTCAAGTCAAACACATTTTGTTGTACGAGTGAATCAACGAGTGAGTTTTTTAAATTTCGCATCCACTGGGCCAAGCAAAGCGCTCTGATTGGCTACTTCTCCCTTTGCATGTGTTGTCTCTTCTTGATTCGTGACTCGCTATGATCGGTATGCCCGAAACTGAAGGTTCTGTGCTGAAAAAACTAAGTGTGATTAAAATGCGTTATGTTTTTTAATCACGTTAAAGCTGTACTGTGGAAGCTGCTCAACTAGTGGTCAGTAGCGGTATTGCTTTTTTCGGCCGTCGCGAGCACCTCCGCCTTGCCGATACGATTCCGTAGAGCCGTCTCCCATCATTTTTAGACCAGAATTGAGGGAGTAGCAAGCAAGATTCCTTCACCAATGTAAACACAGTTGCTGAGGGAAGCTACTTCCTTTAGAGACAGCAAGACTCGCTGTGATTGGCCGGTGGTGTATGATCGGCGCTGTGATTGGCCGGTAGTGTATCATGTGGGAGATGACATCATTTTGCCGGGAAATTCTCCCCCCCTCACAACTCATAGAAAACATATAAAGAGAAGGGGGGTTCTAAAACTTTAGCGATTTAACAGTTAGGACAATTTTAAGATTTGTTTTATAAAAAAAGTTACATGGTATAACTTTAACTTTCTGTAATTAATTAATCGCAATTAATCAGTTAAAGTCCCAGCCCTAATTTTTTATGTTCTATGTTCCAGTGTTCAATGCCAATTAAATCGTTAATCGCAATTCTGTGTTTGACAATTAATCACGTAAAATGTCATGATCGTGCCTGCCTACTGGTAGTAGTTGATGAAGAGCTGTATCCTACCACTCTCTGCATCTAACCTCCCTGGTGTTTGACCTTCAGAGTTTGACGTCGGGGTGTCGCCCATCTGTAAAGACCCGCTGGGGTGGATGTTCTCCCGGCTGGACACAAACTTTGACCTCCAGCTGGACCAATCAGAAATCAAGAGCCTGTACCTGGACAGGAATGAACCGTGCTCTGATGCCTTCTTCAAGTCATGTGACACGCACACCGACAAGGTCATCACCAGCTCTGAGTGGTGCACATGTTTCCAGAGGCACACAGGTGATTACACAGGCTATGAGCAGGAGTACGCACGCATGCACGCACGCACGCACGCACGCACGCACGCACGCACGCACGCACAAACGCACAAACGCACGCACGCACGCACACACACACACACACACACACACACAATATATATATACATCACTTGTGGGGACATTACATAGACTTCCATTCATTTTTATGCAAGTCCTGTGGCCTTACCCTAACCCCTAACCCTAACCCTAACCTTAACCCTAACCTAACCCTAACCCTAACCCTAACCGTTGTGGGGACCTACTATTTTGTCCCCACACTGTCAGAGGTCCCCTGCAGGTGACTGTGTGAACATGCGTTTAGTCCCCATAAGTATAGCTAGACAAACTCACACACACACACACACACACACACACACACACACACACACACACACACACACACACACACACACAGTCACACACTTTACGATTGTATAAAACTCAATATAGTATCATGAAATAATACAATACAATGCAATGCAATAAGATACAATACATTTGAGTCCAAATCTAGTTCTCAGTCTCTGTGATATTCACGGTGAAGCTAAATTGCTCTCCAGAATGCACTGGGGAGAGGGAGTGAACCAGGGACCTTCTATTTCTGTCAGACAGTGTCTGGGAAACAGTGTCCCAGCTCTGCTCCCTGGGCACTGCCCCCGTAGCGCCAACTGCTCGCCAACTAGTAGTAATGATGGGTCAAATTTCAGGACAAATTTCCTGTATATGCAAATGTACATTGACCCTAAAATGTTGTATTATTGTCTCCGCCAGCCAGGTCGAAGGTGTGGCTGAGACTATGTTTTCGCTCCTGTCCGTCCGTCCTTGTATTTGTGTGTGTGTGTGTGTGCGTGCGTGAGTGTGTGTGTGCGTCCGGCACCGTTGGCCCGATCAACGTGAAACACACTCCCTGGAGGCTAGAGCAGAACCTCTGCCCCACATTTTTCGGCTTATTTGGCCTGTTACTAGGAGGCAGATTTTTGCAAAACACATTTTGTCTTATATTACTACTACAGATTTTGCCTTAAACCTCACGCAATTTGGGATGCATTATACCTGTAGGCATGTGATCAAGACGTATATGTCACATTTTTCATAATTAATTCTCATTGACAAATTTTGCGGGGGTGGCCGGTTTTGCTCACAATGACACACAGCCAATGAATGCAGCACCCGATTGCTGGGAAATTCTGCACACACATAAATTCCCACTAAGGCAAAGAAGAACCTCCATCCGAAATGTTTTACATTTCCTCATGGTGGCGCCACAACAGCCCACTTCACGTTTACTTTTGGCCTCTCTCTCTCTCTCTTTAAATGTAGGTCGTACAATCAACATCCCCTGGATTCCTTGCATTATATGACACAACTTATAGGCCCCGTTTGTGCCAGATCTTTCAGATCCCATTCGACTGCCTTTCAAAGTTTGTGGGCCCTGTTAGGCAACCCGGCCTGGTGCTGACCCAAGGAGCACACTTTTATAATTATATGAGTTTCATGGTTTGATTTAATATAGGTTCACACAAAGACACACAAGTCAGTTCTGTATGGCTCATGATCTCTTCTCTTACTTTCAGACTCACCATGTAAAACAGAGCTCTTCAATATCAACAAAAAGCAGGCGGGGAAGAAATTGCTTGGTAAGACACACACACACACACACACACACACACACACACACACACACACACACACACACACACACACACTTGCACGCACAGTCACACACGTTGCACACGCATACATTTAGCACAATGATTACTAATTTGTGTGTTTGTGCGTGCTTGTGTGCGTGTGTGTAGGCCAGTACTTGCCATCCTGTGATGAAGACGGTTACTACCGGTCCCACCAGTGCCACAGCAGCAGTGGTCAGTGCTGGTGTGTGGACCGATATGGCAACGAGGTGGCTGGTTCACGTACCCACGGCGCGGCAGACTGCGGTAAGCAGCATTTAAAGGGACAAGTGTTGGGCAAGTCATTTTAACATTAGTAACTACTTATAGTTACTAGTTACTGCTCTCAAAATGTAACTTAGTTACTAACTTAGTAAGTTAGTTACTAAACTAATGTATCTTATAACTTAGTAAGTTAGTAACTTAACTAATGTATCTTATGACATGAAAACATGGCAACTTCTCATTGTATCATCCTCATTATGAGTTCATTTCATATGCCTACTGTCATTTTGATTCAAAAATGGGTATGTGTGGTCTCGCATAGCCAGACGATCGGAGATCTATTCTTCACCTACTGAAACATCTGGGGACATCTAAATGCAATGTAGTGGTTGAAACTTGGTGGAAACAAATTGAAAAATAAGATTGAAAAAATAACAGCATTGCAGAACCAATGCAAAGACTTTAGGGTGGTCCTTCATATTCCTTCGTATGCGGATTGGTTTTCAAAGCTGGTCTGTTTTAGCCCCACATTGAATTTAGATTACCCCAGACGAATTCCAATATGCAATATGTATGTTCGTTGTTTAATACATTTCTTTAGAGAAGAAGGAGAAAAGGGTTTAAGAGTATAGAGGAAGTTTGAGCTTGATATATTATATAGTTTGAAAACTTGTGAAATGGGACATGCTGCATAATGACTACTTTCTACTTTTGTAGTAGGCTACATTTTGATACCAATACTTTTGTTACTTTTACTCAGGTAAATTTCGAATACCGGACTTTACTTGTAACATTACTTGTACATTGCAGTATTAATACTTTTACTTAAGTCAAAGATTTTAGTACTTTTAAGTCTATGAACCTATCTATGAAATCGAATCTGCCACACAATTTTATTCAATATGTATTGGGGGTCCCTGCTTCATCTTTCTCTCAGCTACGGGGTCCTTGGCTGAGATAGACCCCTGAAGACCCCTGGTATGAAGGAAGTTTGAGCTTGATGTATTCTCTGTGTCATGGTTGCATGCTGTAGGTGTGGTCCTGGAGTCGTCTGGAGACCTGGGGAGCGGAGACTCTCTGTTCTCTGATGACGATGATGACGAGCTAGAAGAGGACGACGAGGACTCTTTCGTTCTGAACGACCAGGCCGGGGTGGACGACGACGACGACGAGGACGAAGACGATGACGTGTATGATGAATATTTGTCATAAATTTGAAAAGAGAAAATGCAAAAACAAAACAAAACAAAAGAAAAAAAGAAAGCGAGAAAACTGTTTGTTTGGTCAAACTGCACGTTCCTAGGTGACTCTCCAGGCAGATACTTTAATCATACTAACAGCCTATGGACTACTTTCTGTGTACCGTTTGTTCATAAGTAAACACCGATATCTCTGGTAAATGTTAACGATTGCTCTTCCCGTCTAATCTAAGACACGATTGGTTAAAATGACACTTGTTCACTCGCTTGTCAAACCGATCCGACAACACAAAGGACTCATATAGTATTGACAGCCAATCCGGTGCTTTGGATACAGTCACGTGTGCAACGACGTCTCTCTTTATTGGACGGCCCCACGTCTTCTATAGTCTGTCCTGTTGCAGCATTCTCATGCCTGAGTGTCCTGATGCCTGAGGCACATTGTTAAAGAGATTTATCTTCCTTTCCTTTGTTCTCTCGTCTTCCTCCTCCCCTAACCCTGTTATTCCTTATCTAATGTTCCTGTCTATAGGTGGGATGTTGTTGATGATGTAGATAAGAGAATATTGCACTCGTCCAAGTTTCTTTTTGATCCCAATTTGCCAACAGTGTGAAAAAAAAACAAGATAAGATTTAGATGTGCTTCATTAGAAGAATTAAGGCGAACATGCAGCGTGACTTTTAGGTAACGGTCAGAACAGACATGGCTGAGACACAGATCAACACAAAACATCTCAAAGGCCTTGCGTCAGGAAAAGCCAAATTCATTAATTTAAGACAAATATTGTGATGTTGAAAAAAGTGTTATCTATTTTTCTATTGCATCATTTCATAAATGCAAACGATCAAACTGATTTGGTCATAGCATGTCCTCTATTGAGTGTCACGGTTTCACTCCGTAGACCTAAATGTTTAAACTTTTGTGAAGCTCAAAAATATGATGGAATTTAGAGCTGAAATGTTCCCTTGCGCATGTACAGATGAAACTACACTTAGTTACAAACTGCTATAATAGCCACAATACTTTTAATGTTATGTGTGAAATGAAAGTACACACTGACCCGTTGTCCCTCGTGAACTCATTGTAGCTCAATGTAGCTCAGTATATGAGGTGGATTTAATGTGCAAGATGAGAGATGAGATGAGAATACAGTATTAGGTCAAAACAATACAATTCAGTGTTTATTTCACACACATTCAAACTGACAGAGTTGCACACTGCAGACCTGCGGAGGGCCAAGCAAGTATTTTGTATAGAGTAAGGTGTGCCTTTTACTGGTGAGGACTGACATACAAGAAACAGCATGCATACTGGACCTGACTTAAGCCTGTCATTACTCTTCATAAGAGCGGCATTTATGTCATAAAACAGAAGAAAATGAATCTAGAATTCTTTTGTTTTTGGTAAGCTCAGTGTGTATTGTCATGGCTTGTGTTTTATTTTGTTTCTCTTATGACAGCGTTGTAGAGGCCTGGCCTCTATGGCACCTCTTTTGAATTGTTACATAGACTAGCTCGAATATAGAGAAGCACAGAGATACTTAACAGTTAAAGTGTACAAACACGTATTTAGATTCTGCTGGAGTTGGAAACATTTTATATATTAGTACAGTGGCTAGACGATGCTTTGGTTTAGACAGCTTTATAACAAAATATGGTCATCTTTACAGTGTTGGCTTTCATTTTTATTTCGATGCTTGATTCACCCCTGATTTGCTGTAAGATCTTAAAAGTGCAGGGCGAGAACACTTTGGATTCAGACCGACTCCAGATTGATCTATTCTTGATACTGTTAGTCTTGGAGCAAACGATGAAATGCTTGTTTTAGGTCAGTATTCTGCTGCTCTCAATTTAAACCAAGCATCTTATGAAATTCCAAGTTGAAAAGACCTTGAAAAGTGCAATCAGTTTTTTTTTTTTTATGAGGATGTTTTCCTTCCTCAACATGGAATTTCAATGAAACCAATCAAGTGTTTGGAATAAAAGTATTTTGTTTTTGGTGGTGAAGACATGCCCATTGTAACCTCTAACACCATAGTTATTCTGAACAATTCCTCGCTCTCATGACAGGTGTTGATAGTATTGTTTAAAGGTTATGATACAGATGCATTTTTTTACAGTGTATGTATGATTTGCGGAAATAAAAATAAAACTATACTGACCAGTCAGTTTGCCGTGAAGTCATTAGAGTAATGTGGAAGCGAAACAAGTAATTTCAATTTGGCCGGGCTTCATTTCCATGTGGAATGTTTCAGTTCTGTATTTTGTGCTATTAAGGTTGATATTATCTTATGTCGATATAAATGCACCGGTATGATTAGCAAGCCAGCAGCTATTGGATACCAGTACAGTAGGTTAGACTCATTTTAACCAAACAAACACATACAGTACTCTAATGCCTCATTCACATACAGAAAAGCCAAGCTAATGGTTTGCTTGGTAATTCAATGTATTCTCTATGCAAACCAGCTTTTAAAATTTCCAAGCTGGAAAAAAAGCATGGACATTTTTAAAGCTGGTTTGCATAGAGAATATATTGAATTACCAAGCAAACCATTAGCTTGGCTTTTCTCAGTGTGAATGAGGCATTTTGCCTAGAATAAACAATATTGCTTGCTTAGAAAGACAAATCTGCCAACATACTGTTTATGTAAAAACTGTATAAGACACTGCGACATAGCTGAATGGTTAGGGAGCCTGCCTGGGGAACCAGAGCCCCTGGTTGTCTGTGGTTCAAATCCAGGCCAGGGTAGCAGTGTCGATGTGTGTCCCTGAGCAAGACTCGTAATCCCTAATTGCTCATGCACTCCTTGTGGGCAGCGAATCAGCTGGGTTGGGCTGAAAATACTGAATTTCCCCCTCAGGAGGAAGTAGGTAACTATTATTATTAAACTGATCTGTACCGGTAACTATATCTAGTAACAAAGCCCAAGTCCAGTAACTATGTTTTTGGACACACTGTCTTATTTGTGTATCCTGAAGGTCAAAATAGCCTTTGGGCTTTTGGGGTATAAACAATATTACCTCAAGAACAGATATACAAGTAGTGTAATACCACTTATTATATGCCTATAACCCATTTGGCTGAGCAATTGAAACACTTTTGAACTCCTTTATCAATTAAATTATGTGTGTAGTTACAGCACTTTGGTTTTGTAGGGCAGAGTAGACCTACACAGTAAATGTATCTTCAGTGTTAAATTATCTCTACAAGTTCAAGTGTTAACTTACAGGTCGATTTGATTACACTTAAGAGCTAAACAAACACTCCATTTACTGAGTAGAGAGCCATCTGACCTCATATTAGCAGCCAGAAGTGACAAACTCATTGCTCTCCCTGTTGGTATGCAATGAATTCTGGGGGCAGGAGCATTATTGCATTATGCAGGAGGACAGCAGGTGAATATTTTATGAATCAGTGTTTCACCCGGTCCCACACCCTAGAGTAGTTGCATGCATTCAACATGCACGCACACGCACGCACGCACGAGCACACACACGCACGCACGCATGCACGCACGCACGCACGCACGCACGCACGCACACACACACTGACATGCACGGGCAAAAACAAACACATATAACTACAGTACAAAAATAGTCTTTCAAAAATGAATACAAATTAGGAAAAAAAGGCAACTCCACTGAACTGGAAACTGAAAAGATTTTCTTCCATGAGAAACGCTGCCTTTTCACATAACATGACCCAACGTTACAGTTACAGCCTGTGGGCACTCAAATTGTGTGTGTGTGTGTGTGTGTGTGTGTGTGTGTGTGTGTGTGTGTGTGTGTGTGTGTGTGTGTGTGTGTGTGCGTGCGCGCGTGTGTGCGTGCATGTGTGCGTGCATGCGCGAGAGAGAGGCGCACGCCCGTGTGTGCATTGTGTTTTGGCAATAGGAGCTGTCAGCGGCTCCAGATAGGGAGTAGGGAAGTCACTGTGTAAATATGAAACACCTTCATTTTCATGCAGTTTTCCCTCTCTGCCCGTGAGACAAAGTGCTGACCACTGGAATTAACAAAAGATAACATCTCCATGGTTGATTTGACCGGAATAGAGCTTGCTTTTGGAGATGGATTCAAACAGCCCTATAAAAGAAGGCAGCCAGTGTGGGCTGCTGTAGCCTACTGTATGTGTAGACAATGTGGCCGAACAATGATGGGAAACGCTTCAAATGACAGGATGCAACTAGCTCTGATGCCTGGAAAGTATTTTCTTGGAAAAGAGTTATTCTTTAATGCGAGCAATGCCTATCACTTCCACACGGCTCTCTTGCTTGATTAGACCAGTGGTTCTCAACCTGTGAGTCGGGACCCCCAGGGGGGTCCCCAAATAATTTTGAGGGGTCCCCAGATTATTAACTTTTTTCTCACTCAACATAAACAAACCAACATAACGTTCAAGTGTATAGAGGGTATCTGCAAATTTCTAAAGTGACAATTTAAGGAATTTTTAATACCTCTAAAATTACAAGTTAAACATTGGCCAAATTGTCAAATATTAGAGGCAGACATTGTGAAAATCGCCGATCTACATGCTCACAACGCCTCGCGTTGCGAGGCGTTGTGAGCATGTAGATCTGCTATTTTCACAGTAGAACCGTGTTAGACAAAATGTAATGCCTCAACTCTCGTCAGGGTGAGGGGGGTCCCCAGTTAAAATATGATTATTTTGGGGGTTGCGGCTTGAAAAGGTTGAGAACCACAGGATTAGACATTGTTACTTGCAAATACCTCCCGTTCTGTTCTTGGTAGCCTACAATGTAGCAGTTTGCATGAACCAGGAATTGTAACCTACTGACTCAAGCGGATGTGAAACATTCTCCCCACTGACACACAGTGTCCCGAGCCTTCTGCTGTAGAGAAAGTGGCCCTGCTCCAGACTCCCTCCATGTACACCACCAGTCACCTTGACCTTCCATATGTGACCATCTGGAGCGTTTCCCACTCCAAGGATGTCTGGTACAACCATGCTGTGTGCCAATTAGGATGAGTATATTTGGATACCTGGCGTGGTAGTTTTATGGAGAATGTGTGTGTGTGTGTGTGTGTGTGTGTGTGTGTGTGTGTGTGTGTGTGTGTGTGTGTTGGGGGTCAAAGGGTGCTTCCCCTCACAGGTGCTTCAGTGAATTAAGCCCAACAGGAATAATAATCATACTTTTAGAGCTGCTCTAGATCTGCATTCTACATTTTACTCACCAACCACACACCTGCACCGTACATACCCTTTCATCGCATCCACAGTTATGCCTAATTTATGATTTGGTGACAGGGTTGTGTGTGACAAAAACACAGAAAAATGTGTTTCAAGATTCTAATGCTTTATTTTTGTGCTCAAGTTTGACAAGACACAAAACATAAATCAGACTTTAGACACAACGACTATGTATTTATCACTCTTCAGTAACAATATATTTAGGCCATTTAGACCTGAGAGATTCTAAAAAATAGCAACATCTAAAATGACACAGATGCAGTCCCGGATTGAACGGAGGCTGACCGTTCTAGTTTGTAAAGATCCATTTAATAGTTTAGAAACTGCATTAGGCCAGCAGTCACTCACACACTGATGGGATGGGTGATTAGTGTCCTGGCTTGCATCCACACACCCTTAATGTTTTAGAAATTAAATGTTATCGGGGTTAAACATCAGGAGCTGGACACAGTGTACACTTATCTTCTTGTGATGTTATTATGACCATGCCGATATGATTGCCTACATAAACATCTTTCTTTGACATGAGATAAGTTCAGAGCCTTGTCCACTACCATGAGTCATTTGTTCCCGTAGAAAGTTGGAACAGTGAATGTCAGTTCAAATCCACTGCACTCCAATTTACCCAAATATATCTTCCAATCTGAGCTTCATGTTAAAATCCCAAGTGTACAAATGTAGTGATGTAGCCTATTCAAATGTAGTAGTGAGAGTGTACAAATCTAACTAAATTGACACTTGGTCAATTTACACCGATTTAAATGAACACTGAAGATTTGACTGTGTGCTTTTTTACCAAATGCCGCATTTGAGGTATTCTATACTGTATATATTGTGGCTACGACTCGCTAATGTGCTGTAATGTTTCTGGGGTTCAAAGCACATTACACATACTGAATTAAACATCACCTAAGTGTGTGCCTGCCTGTGTGTGCATTTTCTAACTGTAAGCAATTTCCTCGCTCTCCCATGTCTCATTTCCAGTTACACACCCTTCCCTCGTGTTGACTCACAGGTTTATCATGGTATTGGTGTGTTTTACGGTTTGTTGTTGATCCTGTTTGTGTTCTAAATGGAAGAACAGCTCCAGACCCAGCTGGGAATCTGCTGATGAGGCATTATTGTGTACATTAATGGTCAAGTCACTGTTTGTCAATACAGACGGTCACACATGCACGCACACACGCACGCACACATACTTACCAGCCTCACACCACTGTAGCTGAGTCAGCGTAAACAATACAGCCAGCCATCAGTGGTGTAAAGTAACTAAATACATTTACTCAAGTACAGTACGTATACACGTTCAAGGTACTTTTACTTTACTGGAGTATTTCTTGAAACTCCACTCCTCCACTACATTTTAGGATAAATATTGCACTTTTTTATGCCACAACATTTATTTGACTGCTTTAGATTAAGATTGTTATTACAAAACATACATTAAACAATTAAGCCCTATTTTACATCTCAGCTCATCTATGCTACGCAAAGTGTTGAGAGCTTAAAGATCTGCTTTTTAAAGATTTTGACCATTTTAAAAATAATGAATAGGCCTACGTTGGTATTTCAGCATATTTTGATCACAATACATTTGTACTTTTATTCAAGAAAAATGTATACTGACCCTTTATAAAGAGTATTACTATTTTGTGATATTGATACTTTTACTCAAGTAAAAGATGTGAGTACTCCTTCCTCCTCTGCCAGTCATAGGAGACAGGACAGCTTTAATGGTTGTACAGTACTTAGCAGTTGATTTATAGAGCCTCACAAGACGTCACAGGGTTCTAATGATTACTTTCTCAACCTGTGGGTCAGGACCCCCAGGGGGGTCCCCACATGATTTTATTTAAGGACTTTATCAGGATGGGGGGTCCCCAGTTTAAATATGATTATTTTGGGGGGTCGCAGTCGGAAAAGGTTGAGAACTACTGCATCATGACAATGTTATCCAGAAATAGCTATCTTATTAACTACCCGGACAGTTGATTAACATTTAAGCAATTAAATGTATGGTATCTATATCACGTTTCCATTGTATATTGCATTTTGACTATTTATAGAACTGCAGCAACATTTACCATGGATTATTGATTATCTGCTTCTATTGCATCCTTTCAGATTTCTATTTTGTATGTTGTTGTTTTTTAAATGTTTATTTGTCCAAGGTATAGGTTCTTAGGAGCTGCCCAGGATAACCACGGTCTTGTATGTTGTTGGTCACTATAGCCCCACACTACACTACACAACACTACACCACTCCACACCACATAAAAATATCTACATTTTCCATTACACAAAAGTACCCCTATCAGTAAGAAACAAATTGACCCTTTTAACTGTGATTATAATACAATATAAATTGTTAAAATGTATTACAACTATCCTAATTATAATACACTATAATGGATTATAACTGTGATTATAATACACTATACATTATTATAATGTATTACAACTATGATAATTATAATACACTATAATAGATTATAACAGTGATTATAACACAATATAATCTATTATCATGTATTACAACAATATCCTGGTGGTCTAAATGAAAAGTCATTGAGTGATCAATCATTATGAAATGTTTGGCCCTGTTTGGCCTAGCTCAGACCTACTCTAGATTGGATACTATTTAGTACCACGTTTAGTACCGCTTTCACACCACTCTACCCAGGTCCTTGTAGAGGAGAACCTGGCACAAGTGGGCGGTGTGGAGTGGTGTGGTGTTGGGCCATGTCAGTGGAAAAGGGGCTTAAGCAGCTCCACTGGAGCAGTGGGGGTTAAGTTCCCTGCACAAGGCAGGGCACTGCCAATGGTGGGTATTGACGAAGGAGAGTGTGCCGATAGCTGACTGACCTCTCTGCCAGACCACAAACCTTCTGTTCTGGCTGACATTTAGGCCACTGTGCTACCACAGTTTAATGTATTTATTATTTATCTTCTATAGGCCTATATTTATTGGACCTCAGTGTCCTGAATGAGATGCTCAGGTTCACACAAAATGTATAGAAATAAATTAACACTCAATATTTTGCTGTTTGCATTGGCTTATGTCTAAAGCCAGAGTAGAGGTATTCCCCATTTTAACACGGTTGATAGCATGACTCTCATACAATGTTTTAGTATTGTAATAACAAATTGGCCTAGTCGTATTTTTAGTGTGCGTAGCCAGAGCTTTGCATTTATGTGACTACATTTTGGTGGACACTCCCATTATACTCTTGAGCTGTTAACATTTCTGAGCCAATAAGTTGCAGGAATTTATTTAATGCCTGCTGTAATGAGTAAAATCACTGACATTATGAACATCTTTAAGCATAAGCCGGAATTCACTCACTGCTTTTGTACACCTTAAAAAGAAAAAGACCTATGCCAGAGCGTTTATTGATTACTGTAGCTCTGCTTTTAATTCATTTGTACCAGCCGACTGGTGTTGAAACGCAGGAGGTCTTGGTCTGGGCATCTCTACCTGTAATTAGCTATTTGATTTCCTGACAGGCAAGCCCCAGACTGAGAGAATAGATAAAACACACTGACCATCAATCAACAAGAGTTCTTAGGACCTCAGGGCTGCTCTCTCAGTCCCTATTGTGCAGTTGTTTCTTTCTCTTATTAGTATTTTGTTGTTGTTGCCACATTTGACAACATACCGGGAATACAATTTGTTGACACCACTGTCATTGAACTGACAGTGATGCAAGGGCCTATAGGGGGGAACCATATGATCTAACCATATGGTTCCATGATAACCTCTCTAAATGTCAATAAGTCAAAACGAAATCATTGTTGACTTCAGAAACAGAAAATCACATAAATATTTCCATCAATGGATCACATTTTTAAATAAGTTGATAGTTCTAGATGTTTTGGTATAGGCTACTCTGAGACACTCTCACGTGGTCTCTCAACACCAACTGCATCCTCAAGAAAGCACAGTGCAGGGAATGCACTTTGAGGCATCTCAAGAGCTCTTGTGAACTTGAGTGTTCTGACTGCAGACAAAAGCAGGAATCATTGGCACACAGGAAACACAACATCATAACATGGATCCGCTTCACTTCAAGGACAGTAGCCACCGGTACTCTCTTTCCATCTAAAAAAAACGTTACTGCCCCCACCTGTCTCATTAAGATTTTCTTTCCAAGGGCAGTCATGTTGCTGAAAAGCTGACACACCCTAAAGGGCAAGGTCGCGCGGAAACAACAAGACTGACACAATATGTCCATATATGGGCATTCCCAGATATGGGCTTAATATTGATGACATCAGGGATCTCCATATATGGGCATAACAGGGACAAGGACGGAATTCATTTGCAAGTGTGACTCGTGTTGCGACAACCACACTGGTTATCATGAGACTGACACAATATGTCCATATATGGGCAATCCGAGATATGGGCTTAATATTGATGATTGATCAGGGATCTCCATATGGGCATAAAAGGGACAACAACTGAATTAAAGTGTGGTTGCCATGACGCGAGTCACACTTGAAAATTAATTCTGTCTTGGCCATACAGTATATGGAGTGTGACATAAGGTGTGACTGACTGACACACGTCTTTTTCAAAGTAAATGCGACGTACGGTCACAATAAGTATAGCCTATATATGTTTATATACAGTATATGTCGTTTGATTTTTGTCTTATTTTTGCTGGTTTGGGAAATTGGGGATCATGTGTTGCAGGGAGAGCCTGAGCAGAAGACATTGTATTTTGAATACACAACATTAAAGCTCAAATTGAATTATTAAAATGATTCAACATAGTCTTTTCCATCATTGACAATTTGCTGCTTCCCGCCATGCACCCTCTAACAGGCGGTTTTCCTCACTTTCTGTCCAATAACAAAGCCTTTTAACAGCTTCCAGGAATGGCTGTCGTAAGAATGTAGAAATCACTTAAGTGTGTGAGTCATGGCTTGCCATCGAGCGGCTTCTCCCCAGATTCCTGTTTTATGGAGGTGTACGACTGTGCACACACAGCGCACTGTTCCTGTCAATAAGTCCTTACTGCTTAGGGGATGCAGGCTCAATATTGGACTGGAAATAAAGTGGAATGGATATTCTAAAGGGGTATTCAATAGTTGATATTTAAGATGATCCTAGTGGGCCTATAGCATCACACACTTGTACCAACAACCAACCAACAGCACAGTGCTCACAAATAGCTTTTTGTTGTAGCTTCCAACGTAAGGATTTGTAACCATCAAAAACTATACTGTAGCTACGTTATACTAATATGTGTGATAAAAGTAAAACCAATCCCTCCTTTCATCTGCTGGGAGAGTAGAATACAATATAGCGGTTGTATTCTGCCTCCCTGCTCTAAGGTCACGTCACACCATCACCTACAGTATAGACATGATCCTGACACATTTTGACCTGATGGTCAAAATTAAATTGATCTGCTGAGCAAGCAGGCAGGCTCCATTAGATCAATGGTAAAACAAACTCAGAAACCAGGTTAAAATCCAGGGTAGAAGAGGAAAGTTACATAGTGCTGCTTTACATTTTTTCATTATGGTTTCTAACTTCTACGAATATTTGCCAATACACTGCAGGATCTGATGCAACTACGGACAACGCTCTCTAGTATAACTTTAGATGTTAGTATAAATGGGGCCAATGGCATATCATTAGGGTTATAGAGTCAATCGATCTACAAAATGTACCTTTTTCCTTTCCTAGAAATGTAGTGTGGTAGAAAGTAGACCTACAATACAATATTTGTCTTTGAAATGTAGTCGATGGTATCAAAAAAATGTATTTGAAATACTCAAGTACAGATACTCCAAAATGTACTTAAGTACACTACAAAATGCACTACAATTCACCACTGGAGTCTACTCTAGACCAATATTGTTGTGTCAATTTGGGACTAAATTTGGAGGACATCTGGATCCTTACTCATACCAAAGGATTTGATGCCCTCTGGTGGTTAAAACATGACAATACAGTGTCAGTGGAACTTGAATGAAAACATTGTACAGCACACATTACTGCTTGGGAATCTGAAGGTTCCAGGTTTGATCCTGGGCTCCCACTGTGTCCTTGAGCAAGACATTGAACCCCTAACTGCTCCTGATGAGCAGGTTGGCCTTGCATGGTTTCCCCTGCCATCGGCATGAATGGGTGAATGTAATGTAATGTACATTGTAAAGTGATTTGGATAAGGCAATACATTGAATTGACCACATTATTTTGACACATGTATTTATTACCAATATGCCCTTATTGTCCATTAAGAAACAAATAGGCAACATTAACAACCAGTTAGCCATTCCTTCAGGAATGCTCACAGAACGTTTCACTCCGAGTCATTACATGCAAAAGAAAGTTTGCTGTAAGATACATTTTCAAGGACGTAAACAAAAAATAGAAAGAATATACTGTACAGTCAGTGTACATTAACCAAATGCAAAAGAATAAACCCAGACCTCAAAATATAAAGTAAAACATTGCTGTTAATATAATCAGCCTTAATCAAAACATTCTGATGTAAGATCTATAAAATAGTGTGGCAAAATATACCCCATGTCTTCTGTGTATTTCTTCACAAAATGCTGAGAATGCCAAACGAAGTGAACATTCCATACATTCTGGAAGCTTGATTATGCTCGATTAAGACATTCTGCATTATGTTAATGATCTCACACCAGAACAATGGACAGTTTCATTTTAAATAATGTCTCACCCTCATGAAACTCTTACAGTACATCAATATTTTATATCAATCCGTGACCTTCAACACAAAATAACTTCTGGAAAGCATTGAAATGTTGCAATTAACTTTTTTTGGTGTAACCATTTCCAGTCAAATGGGTATGTGATGGCCAACAAGTCTTGCTGGACAACTGAGACATTGTAGAAAGTCTTATCTATTCTATGATGCGTTTCTCACGGTATGATTGTTGAAAGTCTGTGTAACATGGCGAGTCTGGGAAGTAGCCCTTGGCGTTTTATTTTTAGGGGCTGCCAACAAAACCTGACAGTTAACATTTATGTTTTAAGAACAGTGAACAATGTTCCACTATAGTGGCGCTGGAGGTATGACAATGTGACGTCACATCATCTGTTTGGCTAGTTACTCACAGGGATACGAAAAATAAATACACCATCAAACATCAAACACCATGAAAGGCAGCACAAACACAAGATATAAAGGCAATATCAGTTTCAAAATCAGTGTTTTAGTCTAGAGGTGACAGCAGAAAAATATTGAAACCTGCCAACATAAAAAAAGAAAATTCTATAAAATCCAATTAAAATGCAACGTTACAAAAACAAAAATTGCCTCTTGTTAATAAGATTTATCTATAATACCTTATAAAATGCACATTTGTGAGAAAATATGTGAAATCTTCATGTAAAGTGCAATCTAATATTTACATCCCTGGAGTGGTAGGAACATTCCACACCGAGTTAGGCATTTGAATGTTTTAGTGAATCTGACATTCTCCCCTTTGTTATGGTTAGAGTTCCTCAATGCGCCTGAAAGCAAGAGGAAAGCATTATTTTACTAATGCATCCCTAACCCAAATAATTACTGACGATTTAAGACGGATTCAAATCAAATGTTACCTCTTTATGAATTACAATTTATTTGACCATATTCCAAGGAGATAATCATGGTAACCATATGGCAGGTGTGGGCCAAAAATATTTCAACTTACCATGGCCTTCATCTCATCTCCACCAGTTGGTTTGTACCGTCCCTTTTTCTTATTGTTCTCCACATATTCCTGGGAAGATAGAGGGATGGAAGACACAGTAAGATCCTTAGGCTTAATGTATCCATGTGTAACTAACACATAACCACTTACTGTCCATATACAGTACAGTGCATGTCATAATAGGTAAAGATTTAAGAAAAAAGATCTACAAGATCACAACATGTCACCAAAGTGACGCTTGTGACTTTGTACTAGGGCATTAACGAAAACGTCGACAAGTCGACTGAGTCGACTTCATTACATAAGTCGACTCCCACCAGAGAAAGTCGAAAGTCGAAGTTGAAAAAAAAAAAAAAAAATCCTGTATTTTTTTCTATCATTATTTTTGCTCCATGCGTGCGTCTGTACAGCATTCAAACAGTAGGATTGCTTATTGTCAAGGACGGAATGATCCAATATTACAATGCTACAGTACATTACATTTGGTATAATATTGTTCTATTGTGAAAATAGCAGATCTACATGCTCACAACGCCTCGCGATGAGGCGTTGTGAGCATGTAGATCGGCTATTTTCACAATTTCTGCCTCTATATATTTGACAATTTGGACAATGTTTAATTTGTCATTTTAGAGGTATTAAAAAGTCCTTAAATTGGCACTTTAGAAATGTGAAGATACCCTCTATATACTTAAACTTTATGTTGGTTTGTGTACAGTTGAGTGAGAAAACAATGTTGCACATTAAGTTAATCATCTGGGGACCCCCCAAAATAATTGGGGGGTCGTGTGACTTCAACTCAAGTTTTTACAGAGTTGAGTCGACTTGCAAAAATCACAAGTCGCTAATGCCCTACTTTGTACAAGACTGGCTTTTTCCGCTGCATGACACAATCATAAGACCCAAGTATAAAATAGAGTTTAAGTGGTTCAAATTCAATTCAATTAAATTACAGTGCAGCTGTTTTTCTAATCTCAGTGTATGAAGGGGTTTATGACATTAGGCCAGTAAAGGAGTCAGGACATCGTGTTATACAGTATAGGCTCATCTCTGTCCTAAACTCATTCTCTCACCATGAGGGCCTTGTCCATGTAGAACTCCTTGCCAGGGCTGCCATCGTTGTACTTTGTGTCTATGGCAAAGCAGAGGAAGAGGACGTCCACCACCATCTCAAACACAGAGAGGAAGCAGTGGGCCACCAGGAAGGCAAACACACTGACGATGAGGAGCGGCAGCACCCAGACGGTGTAGTCCCTCTGGTAGTTCAGGGCCAGCACGCCGGCAAAGGCTGTGCAGGAAACCACCAGAACCTAATGAGGAAGTGATAATGACATGGGTCAGCAAAGTGCACAACAAGCAAACAATTACAACTGGTCACTGTCAAATCTGAGTGTTCATCGAACTGTACAAATGTAACCAAATGGACCTGTATGGGTACATTTGGTTACACACACCTTTAACCACTGATGAAGGCGTCCCTTAGCTACTGTTCCCACACTCAGTTACAAATAAATTAACACGTTTTTACTGTGTTGTTTGAGGTAAAGTTGATGGCCTTTCTCCACTTTAATCATATTAAAACTCCAAAACAACTATACCTTTCCCAGGAAGAGGACAAAGTCTCCAACGGTGTTAATGGCAGCCACTCGAAGGGCATTCGACACCATGATAGATAAGGCATCACGGGCTGAGGTGCAGAAACTGGTGCTGTTGATGGCTGTAGCAGTGTAAGCATTCTGAAAAGAACATTATGAACGTAAGCTCTTGTATCCACTGTGCTTTTAATTTGTTCCTGTCACGCTGGGCTTTACTTACTTGATTCAGGAAAGCAAGGCACTTCTCAAGACACCACAGGCAGCAGATGCAAGCTTTCAGCATGCAACGCGCGCAGGCGTTTTCCTACGGTATTGGAGAAAGGCACGCTAATTAGACTCAGAAATTGCAGTAGATGATGGTTTCATTCATCTATCTATGCCAGATTTGGAAAACCTTTGACATTTTTTACCTATAAATACATGTGCAAAATAGGGACCCCAGGTTGAAAGTGTTTAACACCTGGGACACATCAGTAGCATAAGTGCCGATTACAGAAAAAAAGAAAACGTATATTAATGGCCAATATAGCAGCCAGAGCTACATAATTCTATATATCAGTCGGGCTCTAATTTCTTTAGAATAAAATGTCTAAATGAATTCACAGCCCACCTTTCCCTTGAGCTGGTTGTGAATGTATGTTAGGATGAAACGGGGGATCTTGACAAGGGTGATAATGAAGGCGCCCTTAGCCACTGTTCCCAGGTGGTAACGTATGAGACGAAGCACAGATGTGAGAATGGGAGTCATGGAGAGCTGGGATTTATTCCTGATGTTGCCCAAAGACAGGGAGAGAAAATGAGAAATGATATACTCCAGCATGGAAAAATGTATTGGGGAAATAAACATATATTTATTGTACGGCTTGTTTGAATGCTTGACTCTGATATTTCTTGATAACAGACCACTCCGCTCTATAACAGACCGCTGCCTAATCAAAGACTCTCTAATCAAAGGCTGCGGCACTCATAGGCTGTACTGCGTGAATCTTGTGCTGTATCCAACATGTCAGCCAAGTAAACAAACACACAGCGACATTTAGAACTAAACGTTGCTCTCAAGAATGTTTTTGAAAACATTTTGTAGTGAGACAGAGGCACAGTTGTGCTCTGCGGACGGCCAGTGCAACACTTTGACTCCTGTAAGCAAGGAAATATTTCGTTGTTTTTTTACTTGGGTCAATGCATTAATTTATTTAGTAAGTAACCGTGCAATAAGCGGGATAACATCTCACTTAAAGTTGTACTATGTAACTTTTTTTATAAAACAAATCTTAAAATTCTACTATTAAACTATTAAATCACAAAAGTTTTAGAAGATCCGCGCCGTGAATTTCAGCCTGTAAAGCCTTCTCTGTATGTAAACTGAGATCCTTGCCGTGGACCGGATCTCGCGCCAAAATTGCGTCATCACACTACCGGCCAATCACAGCGAGGGTTATACAACTGCCGGCCAATCACAGCGCATCTTGAAGTGGGGTCGCTATGGCAGCCATATTTGTTGTCGCCCGTTTGTACCATCCCTTCTCTAGGTAATTTCGCCTACCAGGCAGGGTGAAGGAGTCCGTATCTCTGGAATTACTGAACGCACAGGAACAAGGGACCCCTTAAAAGATAGATCTCAGCGAGGTGGAGGCAGACGCGGGGGTCTGAAGGTACGAAAAACGTCCGAAAGACGCGGACGCGACCGCGGTTTGCTATAGGGCTAATGACCACTAGTTGGGCATCTTACACAGTATGGCTTTAATGGTCATTATCGAGTGATAGGAGCCTTTCAGGTTGATATGCCACCTCTGCTCCGCATCAGTGGCATATCAACCTGTCACTCGATAATGACCACTGAGCGAGATGTTATCCCTTACATAAAAAATGCCAATGCAAAGCTTAGCTTGCATGTGAAGGTTTAACTACTTTCAGAGGGAGATATTGATTCCGCTACCTTGTGAAGTAGTAGGTGACCACAGCTCCAGCAATGGTCATCTGCTGGCAGGCGAGTATAAACTCACTAATCCAGATGAGCCCCACGGCATGGTACCAAACCATGTACTGAAGAGGTCCTTTCATTTGGTACTCCACCAGACCCGTCACATTGTTCTTCATTGCAGTCCCTAAGCAAGAACACAAGCTGGAGTTAGCCACCCATTTAACGAACAGTGAGTTTCAGGGGATGAGCAATAACACAGCAGTGTGAATGTACAGCAGCTACCTTCCTCTAACCCAGTGTTTCTCAACCACTGTGCCTGGGGACCTTTGGTGTGCCCCTGAGAAGTGTCAAGTGTGCCCCTTGAAACTGCTTGAAAGCCAGTATTGTATTTATGATTTAAAAAAATGTAACTAGTGAAAACAGCCGATCTACAAGCACACAACACCTCGCACCGCGAGTAGTTCTGTTGTTTTCACTACTGTTGTGCGACAGCCTTGTATGATGAGGCAGGGCTTTACTTTGCGAAGAAACGTACAAATTTGAAACTTGGAGATACAAGGTTTCTTCCCGACAGTGACGATATTTACACCCCGGTATTATGTTGGTGTGCCCATGGATTCTTGGGACATGAAAAGTGTGCCCATGCAGAAAAAAGGTTGAGAAACACTGCTCTAACCTATCACTAACTTGTTTTCAGCGCTCTTCACAACTCTTTATAACACCACTTTTACCAATAGCCTAACCACATGAACACTAGTTTCCCTATTCTAGGATGAACATTCAATGAAAATAGCATATCTACAAGCTCACAGTGAGCTTGTAGATTGATTCTTTTCTGTAAAGAGATTTGGTATAGAGGGGAAAAAAAGGCTGGGTAAAATAAAGTATGTGGTTCATTTTGTTTTGATGAGTGATGACGTGTATGGAGCTTCACATTAACTTAAACTGGGAAATAACAGAAATCCCAGACGTATTACAGAATGCCTAACCTCATCATCCATTATCCTGTTCAGCTCAGTGTTAAATAATCACATTCCACACCCTTTCACATCTGTGCTGATCAACTGTATAATCATTGCCATGCATATTTGTCAACAGATCACACACACTCAACAAAGATGAATAGTTTTCTATTGCATAACCGCCTGCACCTAATGCACATGTTGTACATATGCTGTTTATTTGTCATACAGAGTTTGAGATCGGGATCTTCATTTCTTTTTTGATGCCTATTTTGTGTTCAACATTGCACTTTGTTGTTCACACAATAACATCCGGCAACTGAGAGCAAATGCCTCCTCGGGAATTAATAATGCTATATCTAATCTTATTGTAATTCAAACTTAATGTGTCTGTTAAGCACCACATGAATCACTTGAAAGAGGCAAGATTCACTTAAGGGTATAATTCTTCCAACTAGAACGCAGGGTGATGACAAGGATTATAAAGTTCCACATTAACGCCATTCCTCTCTGGCAGGAGCACTAGAATTACCATACTGATACAGATCATCTGATGTACATAACCACTATAACAATATCCACAAGATGCACTTTAATTTAACCACATTCACCCTTGTGTCCCCCACTTTGCCGATCTACAAGCTCACAACGTGTCGCATCGCGACGCGTTGTGAGCTTGTAGATCGGCTATGTTCAAACATATTATACTTTTGGTACTTTAAGTACATTTTGATGCCAATACTTTTGTACTTTTACTCAAGTACATTTCGAATTCCAGTCTTTTACTTGTAACAGAGTACATCTACATTGCAGTACTGATACTTCTACTTAAGTAAAGAATGTGAGCACTTTTTCCACCACTGTTGAATAGGGATTTAGTGGTTAAGGAGTGCTTAATTTCTGAAGTTAAAGAACTTGCAAAATAGGGGAGTGGGAGATTTAGAGAGAACTGGTTCTTTGACTCCATCCTCCCACTGAACCAGTCCTTCTCAAGATTCCAAACAACAGTGGGAGGGTAGACACGCCACAAGACCCAGACCAAATGTCACCAAGAACTAAATTTATGTCCTAGTAGCTGCTGGGAATGGAAACACTGACATGTTAACTGACATAAAAGAGCAACGCCTGTGTCCTAGACTGACCTCATAAAGCACACACACCAACAAAACATTTCAGAGCAAATCATGCTTAATCCATAATCCAATTAGACATCATCTAAGGAATACTGCAGTGCACTTGTTTCACGCTCATCTCCGTGTCTTTGTCAGCAGGAGAAATTATCAGATACATGAGTCAGTCAAAGATCTCTGTATTGCTGAGGCAGCAAATCAAAATTCACCCTAGATTGACCGCATGGGAACCAAAAACGATACATCCATTGTCCCCTCTGCTACTGGGGGCCACTGGACTCTTGAACTGCTCTGGAACTCAGCCTACACAGTTCATTTTAGGTAGTGTAGGAGCCGCCAGCCAAGCAGCACCATGTTTATAATGGGACTGAAAATATGTGTTTTCTAAGACAGTATTGCTTGTACTCAAAAACGTGTTTTGCATCAATTGACACTTCCACAAATAGACTAAACATACACAGCTTTGACAGTGGAGCATTCCTTTCCCTTTCAACGGGACACAGATGTAATATATGTTTTGCAAACAGCACAAAGTGTGTCCAGTCCTAACCTGCAGTCCCCAGGGACAGAAGCACAGAGATCCAGTACATCCAGAAGAGCATGAGGCAGAGAAAGGTCCACACAGGCTGCATAACCAGCAAGGGCAGATGGATGAACACCTTGCCGGCCACGTGGAACAGAGAGATGGTGAGAGCCACCCGCTTCCTCATGAAGAACATCAGCAGTAGAAGAATCACCTGGAGCAGACAGGATTGTACTTTTTATTTATTTTTCCTAGAGTGCATGTTGTGTATGCGTTGTAGTAGTATAATTACATTTCTGTCCAACTCACGTGAATTAATATGCTTCATTAATTGTGAACAAATGTGTACAAATAAAATGTCAATATACATTATACATATATTGCTATAATGGTTTTGATGAACTCCCTGTGAGCATAATACCGTATAAATAATAGGCAAATAAAACCAGAAAACAGGCCAGGGATAGAGGAATAAGAATGCCCATGGCCCGGGGAACCAGAGCAGACCCTACAGGTGTGAGTACAGTACAACCAGACAATGCATTGCAATGCAACACATAGTGAGCATGTATATTGGCTATTTATTTATAAGGTTTAAGTGACAATATGATATTTAGGGGTGAAATTGTCATCGTCTCAAAATAACTACATTGATTGTATGATTGTACCATAATGATGCAAAACCACATACATATTACTCCAACATACCGTAGCAACGGTAGCAATGATGGCATACACAAGCAGGGCCTGTACATTATCCGCAGCCACTTCTTTTCCAAACACTGACTTGGTGTTATCATTCAAGGACTTCCTATGGTCAACATACAGCCACCAGAGGACGCCTGTCCCACCTGAAACACAGCAGATATCCTTGTCAACATCAGCAGTTAACAGTCCAAATATATCCCTAAAAACAACAATACAAGCACAAACAGATCGTTTTCTTTTTCTAGTTGTCCGGGTAGCTCGGTTGGTAGAGGACTTGCCTTTGGACCACAAGGTTCTGGGTTTAATCGTGGGCACTGCCAACTCAGCGTATGAGTAACACGTCTTGAGTAACTAGCATGTGTCATAAGTACTGGGAGATGATGGTAGATGTTGCATTATATAATTGTACTAGAAGTGTGCGGTCTAGAGTTCAGGCCGCTGCGCGGCCCTCACCGCCATGTTGCGGCAATGTGGTGTGTGTAATGGCCAAATATGTTTTTTTTGAGAAAAAATAGTTTTTTGAGAAAAAAGTTTGAGAAAAAAAAAAGTTTTTTGAGAAAAAAAAAAGTTTTTTGAGAAAAAGTTTGAGAAAAAAAAAGTTGAGAAAAAGTTTTTTGAGAAAAAAAAATTTTTGAGAAAAAGAAATTTTTGAGAAAAAATTTTTTTTGAAAAAAAAAAAAAATTTGGAAAAAAAAATGGTGATGCGATGACGTGGTGTATACGGATGTTACTGCGATTGAGGTGAAAGAGAAAAGTGGAAAGTTGTGAGCTAACTATTAGCTATTTTTGTGTGTGTGTGTGTGTGTGTGTGTGTGTGTGTGTGTGTGTGTGTGTGCGTGTGTGTGTGTGTGTGTGTGTGTGTGTGTGTGTGTTCTGGCTACGCCCCCCTCGGTTGAAATTGGATCCGCCGGTCCCATAGCTGGGAATACGAGCCAATGGGCGGCGGTCACCGGTCACCATGGCAACGGGGGGCCAATGATAGAGTTAGGGCGGTATTCTGTGAGTTCTACCGACATACATCTGATCTACATCTGATCTAGCTATGAGTTGAGGTGGATGTGAAGTGGGCGTGAATGGGCTTGGAAGTGGGATGCGGCTCTTAGAGGAATGTATATATAAGATAAACAATATTTAGGATACAATTGACATTGAAGATTGCATTGCCTATGCATGTTTTATCCTTATCCTTAACTTATAACAAAACACATTTAATTCAATTTTATAATGGAAGTCAACAGGCCTCGTACCAGGCTGAAACATTAACCAAATTTAGAGTCATAAATCCATAAAAGATGACTAGAGTCACAGGCTGGTCATGTGAAGTCTGAGATCAACACAAAACCACGCTGTTCGCATGTGTAACCCAAGATCCACATTATTCCATTTGTCTTTTTTTCAGGGTTGTAGTCTGTAGTCACATTCTTTAGCACATCAACATTTCTCTAGTAAACGTTTGATCACAACTTAGGCTGTGGTTCAGAGACACACCGACAACTGTTAATTTTTATGGAACACCAAAGGCCAGTCCACACCAATAATTCGCTGCGCACCTCCTTGTAACATGAAACTACTTGCAGCCATTATCACCCAATGGCAGATGCAAGGACTTGCATTTTTGTGTGAAGTGGACTGGCTTAAAAATGCTCGTTGCAAGGAGTTGCAACTAGTTGCATTGGTGTGGGGACTGGCCTTAATCCTACCTTATACGTAAGGTTGAAAATTGAGAGTGTAGGAGCCGACAGTGAATATTGTTTGTGTCCTTACGAACACTTTCAACTTGGTGTCTCCATGTTGGGAATGTCGTTATATTGTAAAAAAAATATATATATACTGTATATATATCATTACCAAATGATAAAAAAAACATTTTTAATAACAAAAACTGATGATATACAAGCTCAGAAGGTGTTGTGAGCCTATAGATCAGCCATCTTGCTATTCCTCGTAAGATGAAGTCCAGCATACTGTATAAGAACATGAGAAGGGAAGAGTTTGTGGATAAGGTCACCTATAGAGCCCAGGACAGTGAGGACAGTCAGGATCCACACCAGTACGATGGAGATGTACCGGATGACAACCATCAGCAGCAGGGAGAGGACTGTAGAAAAGCAAGGACATGGAGCAAACTACAAGTTAGTTATTACCATGACGTGTAGGCAATGTCAGTGTAGTTATTTAAACCTAGTGTCCCATATTCTGGGGTCGAACATTCGGCAGATCTACAAGTTCACGACACCGTAGATCGGCTATTTACGGCAAAGAGATTTGGTGTAGAGGGGTAAAAAGGAGGAGGCCTAGGAGCAACTAAATAGACAGTATTAAGGTTTAAGTGGTTACGGTGCTCAAACCTTCATAAATCATTGCTTTTGTCTGCAGCAAAGACTGAAATGCACTGCACATAGCATACTGTACAACTGCATTACATAAATACCACATGATGTGAATTACATTATAATTAATATCACAGCTAAAAATCAAATAACACTAAGAGAGACGATGTGGCTAAATTGGTAGCTCGCGGTAGGAGAAGACATTTAGCTGCTCAGATGAGTCACCAAACCCCCGAGAGACAAGGAACACACTCAGTCAGACCAAACAATGGGGACCAAGGACATATTCCAACAATGGTCTGAGGTCAGTGCGTTGTCTCTTTGTTAGACATATGTACGACGTACGAGCAGATCTACGATCAGTGCAACCGAGATGAACTTCAACTTCAATGCATGCATGCATGCGGTGGTGACTGGTGACCACGTCTGTAACCACTTAAACATTTCCTGTTATTTCTTGACAAAAATAACTTCCTGTCTGAGAGTTCCTGCTGAAGCCATGGGAGCAAATAGCAATACAGTGGGAAAGCATCGAGCAGCACAAGCGCAACATTTGCCAAATGTATTCAGTTGTTGGCTGCAGGGCAGAGCCGTGGCGGCCATGTTGTGGTGCCACAGATAGAAACTCCATTGCTCCCATAGAGATTCCTGACAATATTTATATAAATAATTTTAAGCCTGGAACCAAACTATCCAGGCACCACAAAATGTCCGTCACCGCTATGCCCTATACCGCAATGTGGTAGCTAGGCCAAACATTCTAAACTTTCACCGTACCCAACGCCAGCAAACAAAGTCCCATGATGATCTCTTTGCTGGCCATCACCCCGGCAATGACCCTGTGCAGCGTGCTGTTATCGCTGACGAAGGTGACAAACGCCTGGGCAAATTCAGCATAGCAGCCGATGTCCACGGGAATGCATCGGTGGAACACTGGGAGAGACTTGCTACAAATTGGGAAAAAGCCAAATGTACCTTTAGATCATTTTGATAGTCTGTCGGGGTGCAAGTCGGGGTGTAACATAATCAAATAAAGAAAGCTAGTCATTCTCAGGCCAAGCATGTAGTTCAGTGACATTTAGCAGAATGGTTGCCAAGCAATACAGAGTCCAAATTTCCGTGTCTTCCTTTCTTTTTTACTTCCGTTTCTCACTGGTATCAACAGTGGACATCACATTTGTGAGATCAAACTGTCCACACGCTAGGCAATTTTAATGTAGGATACTACTAACATCTACAAGCTCACAACGCATCCCATCATGAGGTGAGTTTCTAAATACATTATTAAAACAATATTATTTTGAATACATTTGTTTATATAAAAAAAATCTAAAAGAAAGTTAGCTAAGACAATAATCGATAGTTGTAGCCCTAATGGTCAGAGTTTAGGATAAACCAGCCTAACCAAGCAATCGATCTTGGATCAGCTAATGAAGGATATGCTTCATTACCTTGGTGGAACAGGGAGTTTGGGGCATTTGGTTTCTCTATCCCAGCTGCTTGGATATCTTGTAGGGGTGAGGTCATAGGTGCAAAGTTCGGATCCTATTGGGAAGACAAGGAGAAATCAAAATACAATTTAGCATCTATATAGACGTTTGTAATTTCAAAATTTGCAACACTTTAAAAGATAATTTTTATGATAATTATTAACAGTTTTGAATTGACAGATACTGTAATATGTACATTACATATATAACCAGATTTGCAAATATAACATTAAAACAATGACAATAACGACTCTTTTCTTGAAAACATTTCTAATATGCATCACTTCTCACCATTATTCAGTGCAAACTTCTTCAAGTCATCGTATGTTTTCAGTTCAGTATCTGGACACTTCGAAACACACAGGGCTATTGACTTTATCTTCCTGTTGATGAAGTCAATGTTGCATGGGTCTAGAAAGAAAACATACCTAGAGGAGAAAGAGATTTATTAATTATGATAAAATGCTCAAACTATCTTCAGCCCACATAGTAAATATTTTGAACCACCCTGGGCTCTTCCTTGGATCAAAACGGTTTACTCAATGTTTACTACTCCAGCTGGGCTTATTGCATCTGGGTAAAAACTCTCATGCTGACATTTGCCAACTTGGGTTGAACAGATCTCTCTCTGTAGCTGAAACGCCTTTTATTCAGAGCTTCCATGGGCAATCGGCCCATCAATGAAGCGTGACCCATTGTTTGGATGGAACTGTGCCTTGGGTTGCAAATTACTGGAACGCTACAGCACAACAAGAGCCAAAGACCTTTCATACAAGACGGTATGGAAGTCCTAAATAATATGACTCAGAAGAGATTTTGATCAAATTATACAATGCATTTATTCTACCTATTCAAACTACCATAAATGTTCAGATAACATAAATGACACAAGCATTGTATTAGACCACTTGGATGTTTTATCAAAAATAATCTCTGTTCCTGACTATTTCTAATCTCTTTAGATGATGCCAGTTCAAGCTGTTTCCACAGACCTGCTTTAGAATGTTATGCATAAGGAATACACTGAACTAGATGCCTAAAACCGTTGAATACGGGTCTAACCAGAGTTTCATGGCAGCTACAATGACCTGTGTGTGTGTGTGTGTGTGTGTGTGTGTGTGTGTGTGTGTGTGTGTGTGTGTGTGTGTGTGTGTGTGTGTGTGAGAGTGAGTGAGTGAACTGTGCTACATTACAAAATGAATGCAAGTAACTAGAGTCAAACAGTGGGACAACAGAATGTTTAACATGCTGAACAGGGGAGGAGACAGCAGGAGGTCAGCTGAGGTCTGTGGTCATTATGTCTCCCATATTACAAAAAAGGATTATTGGTCACATGATTAAATCCCTGCATCCACACAGGTAATGCTGAGTGGCTTTGTCTACTGACTGCCACAACAACCCAACTGTGAAAGTTAAAAGTGTCAGCCTGGAAAGTAAACGGTGACAAACAGACAAAGTATTCTGTCATTTGCAACAAGGTAATCAGGAACGGTAGACAGCTGAATTAGTGGACCTCTGAGGTTTGTTACATTATAGATAAAAGTTGCCAAGACACAAGACTTCATGGAAATATCTTGTAATATACCACATTTTCAAGCAATGATCTGCAATAAGAAAGACTAACTTGTTTTCCGACTGATCCCGGCCGCTGAGTTCAATTCCCTCAATTGGGCTGTTCTTCCGGCCACAGGTGTTGCCATAGCTGTCATACCCTGAGATGAGCCTGGAAGCGGCTCCTGTGGCAATGGAAAAGCCACAGATACAGCCCTGCAGGAGGAAAGAGGAACAGTTACTACACCACTGACCAGTCACACTGTACAATAGATGAGATCAGATCTAAAGCAGGAGCATGAGCACAAAGAGCCATGTACCCATAATTATGTTTTTGTATTGTTGTGGACTAATGTCACAGACAGTATTAAAGACAAGTCTGATCATATTCAAATAAATTCCGTTTTTTGGAAGTTTGTGAAATTAATATTGGTCCCAGTCAGAATTGGGTTTCTTTAAAATAATCCAGGATTACTAATCTAGGCATTCCTTATGCTTATGCCCCATGGCCTGTAGGCTCAAGTGAACTGTCATGCCTGAACTAGCCAGGGAGTCAGAGATCAATTCATTCAACAGGTTGGAGCAAGTCTCGCTGCTAGCTAGCTCATTCAACTGAAAACTCACCATTCCAATACAAAACAGTGTGAATATGATGAGCCATGGAATGTCTGTGCAGTTGCGTTCCTCCAGTGGTTTCCAGTCTCGTTTGCCCTAAGATATAAATGGATAGAAAGTGTGTCACTACTAGTTTTTATTTGACAGGGGTGAACTCAACACAGCGTATAGTTAAATTAATATTAAGTATTGGCACACTTTATATTAGATCCATTGTCATAGACCATAGCCAAACATGTTAAAACATTTCAAGTAGTCGCAGTGATCTTTATAAATCCCTTACCTCGGCACTGCTGCAACATCCCATTTTCAGTGGTTAACTCACGCACGACGGCGTCAACAACTACTACTACTCGAAAACAAAACTTTTGAAGTAGCTTTGTTTGGTTCAACTTTCCTCAGCTCGAACTCATTCCGCCCTTCGCCTGTTGTTGTTGTTGTGCGTTTCGGGAAAGGGAAAGAAGTCGATTATTGTTGTATATTGCATCGAGAATTCACACCTTTTTGTTTGTTTTTCCCACACCCAAACCTCGACAGAGCAGTGGAAGTCCCTCTCCATACATTTGCAGAACAGCAGCAGGTAAACACGGAAGGAGAAGCGCTCACTCACATTTCCCAAATTAGAGATGGGACGTTCGCGAACGAATTGAGTCTTTTGAACGGCTCTTTAGAAATGAACGATGGGATCCGGTTCGCAGTAGGGAGCCGTTCCTTTCTAAATGAACAGTAGTGGAAAACATTCTTTACTTATGTAAAAGTATCAATAGTACTGCAATGTTGAAATACTCTGCCACAAGTAGAAGTTTGGAATTAAAATGTACTTGACTTGAGTAAAAGTACAAAAGTATTGGTATCAAAATGCACTTAAAGTACCAATAGTAGAAAGTACTTATTATGCAAAATGTCCCATTTCACAAGTTTTCCAATGAATAAAATGTAGAAAGAAACATTTGAAAATAGAAGATCTACAAGCAATGAGCTTGTGAGCTTGTAGATATAGGTCTATATATATGGCCGAAATGTATACAGGGTTGAAGTGATTTGTAATTATAATCTACAACAAGCTACAAAGTGACAAGTAACTAAAATGAGTCTTTTGAACGGCTCTTTGAAAGGAACGGATCCCAGAGATCCGGCTCACTTCAAAGAACCATAAATCCCATCTTTATCACAAGTACAAGAAGCAGACTAGTGGGAGTTTCTCTCTACACGTGCTAGAGAGCTGTAGCGCCCTCCAGTGGCTCAGCGCCGCAACGAAGAGGATGTTGGGAGGACTACGTACATAGTTGAGTGTCCCATGGATGTAGATAGAAGAACGGTCTGTCCTGTTCTCCCTGACCATTATTAAACCACTATGTAGCTGTAGACTAACGGACAGCCAGCTGCTGATGTTCTCCCATCTGTTCTCCTTGAAGGTGAGTGGAGCATCGCTTTAGCGGATAATTAATTACCTGTTGTGCGTTGCCGTTGTGTGTGAGAGAGAGTGTGTCAAATGAATGTCCCCCCTCCGTCTATCCCTCATAATTTTGTCAGAAGGTTTTAACATGTAACGTTACGTTATTTCCCCGTGAGACACATTCACGTGGGGTAGCCTACTAGAAAAGAGATAGAAACATTAGGCTACTATATTAACCTAAGTTTGAATGGTATAAATGACTGACTGGAATGTCTGTGACCATGTAATTGACGTTACGTTACGTTTTTTGTACAGACATTAAACACCTTGCAGAGAGGTTGTTCATTTACTCTCTTTCTTGACTGAGTAAAGAAAAACCCTGAGAGTAACTGACGTGTATTGCCATCTGGTAACAAACCCAGATGTTCTCTAATCTCTGTGTAAATAGCGGGAAACTTTGATTTGTCTCCCTCTGCAGGCTGTGAGATGGCACTGCTACCCTGCTTCATTGTCTCCATGGTGGTATAATGTACTCTCCACTACCTAGAAGAGACTGATCTACAGTCTGGACTTCCAGGTTTGTCAGTTTGTATTATATTTCTAAATACTGACTAAAGATATTTCTTCTTTCTCTTCTTATTTTCCTGGTTTAAAGTTTAAATGCTTTGTAAAAAAGGGGAAAAATTAAAAGAAAGAAAGAAATACCACACTTGCTGTTCAAAGCAAATTGAGGTGGGCCTAAGCTGATGCACCAAACTACTTAAAGGGGAAGACCACCCATTTTCAATATTGAACTATGTCATTAATATACCTTAGAGGAGTTGTATGGAAATAAAAACTGGAACTGGAGGATTGATTTGGGGGTTTGTATTGTAAAGTACAATGTGTGATGTCATCAAGTTGTAATTTGCAATACAAACCCCAAAATCAATCCTCCAGTTCGAGTCAACACAGAAGGGGGGGGAACTTTTTTTAATTTCCACACAACTCCTCTAAGGTATATTAATGACATAGTTCAATATTGAAAATGGGTGGTCTTCCCCTTTAACCTTCAGATGTTTGAAATATCATCTTTTCAAGGCTTCATCATCACGCCCTACCTCCTTACTCCCGACCTAAGTTGCTTCTCCCTATGGTGAATGCTTCCTGACCTGTATGCATCCTGTGTGGGTTGGAATGTCAAACAGTTTCCTGAAGCAGAGGTGTTTCGCCTCTGTTTCCCTCCTCTCATTGCTGTATAAACGTTAGTCCTGCCTTGCATGGAAGACCTCAAGGCAGGATAAATATTTAGCTGTGGTCGTCTTATCCACTTTTCACTCTTATGAAGGTGCAACTGAGCACTCATACTTCTGAACATACTTGACTTATGCGGTGTCAGACCCTATATGCACTATTGCAGCCATCTTTATTACAGTAGGTCTACTGGAAAGCCCAACACACACACACACACACACACACACACACACACACACACACACACACACACACACACACACACACACACACACACACACACACACACACACACAAAACACATCAAACTTGTTATATCTGCAATTCTCTAACTTTTTCATGTCAACGACCCCCAAATTGTTATATGTATTGGCCGCGGACCCCCATCAGGGGTCATCTTCTGCCATGGACCATCAGAAGAGAACATTTATGTTCTCTTCTAAATCACTAGTAAGACTCCCTAATCGGGAGATAAGCGACTGTCACGTCGCATACACAAACTTTAGAAGCCAATCGTAGCCAATCAGGAGGGAATATGGGAAACGGGACAGATCCATGTTGATGACAAGACTTTTGAGATACTGTTTACCGCTTTGCGTGATTTTAGGCCAAAATCTGTAGGAGCAGTGTCATCTGTAGAAGAGGGCATGTGAGAAATCAGGGGCAGAGGTTGTGATTTTCCATCCAAGGAGTGTGTGTGCAAAATGTGGCATGGCTAGGGGTAACGGTGCCGGAGATAAGAGTAGGGGACGGGGGTAAAAGTGTGGGACAGACGGACAGCCGGTGGAGCTTTTCATAGTAACTTGCGACCTGACGGTGGCAATTAAAAATAATAAATTTTTCAGAAACTTTGTGGCACGCTGCAAGCTTCTACATCTGCTATCTTTGAATATCCAACGTATAACATATGGATAAAGGAATTAAAATAATTATGATGCTGTTTTAAATAGTTTTCCGGGTCTCCCCTGGAACTCCTAGCCTTGTAAACCAGACTCGAATCAGAGGGCAGGAGGAGTCTAGTTTTACAGTTTACCCCCCCCCCCCCCCCCCCACACACACACACACACACAATTTGAGTTGAGAATCACTGTTATATTGCGATGATGTGACACATCTGGACACATCTGGACTCCCCCATAGGACAGGGCCAGAAGATAATCAGTTTTTGCATGATAATAGACATATTATGAACCCTCATCAGTGAACGTACTGAAGTCATACGTGATAAAGGAGGCTGGGGAGATAGTGGGAGATTGATCGCTGATAGGCTTACAGTGCTGATAGCAGAGAAAACAATGTTGATCATGTTAAGCGTGAACAGCAGTGTGTTCAACCACTGCAGAATGCAGATGCAGAATCAGTCTTAGTGAAACTAATCAGACTGTCACTTGGTCCGTTTTGTTCCATCTCTACATTCTACACCAATTCCAAATCTCTCCGAACTACTACCAAATCACAAAAGGCTACATGGTCAAAACACTTTTGGCGGACCGTTCTATCAAGGCTCCACATTTGGTGTCGATCAGATGAGACATACATGAATTATGGCAGTTCCTTTCAAAAGAATGTGAATACATTACTGCTTAGACGTCTTTATGACATGACTCCAAGGATAACGTTGTGACAGTTTGTGACAAAATCATCAGGTATGCTTTGAATCTCAGAAGGGTTCATTTGGGTTCTGTGACATTTTGAATCTGTTGGCCAAAAGGGGAGCACCGTCCATCCAGCCATGATCCCATCTGGTCTGGATTTATTTCGCTAACAGTCAGACCACAACACTGATTGTGACCTTGACCTTTGAGCTTTTTAACCCAAAAGTGAATAATATGTTCAGGGTGGCTAGCCTATTGATCCTTCCCTCCAAGTTTCATGAAAATCTGCCCATCCGTTATCAAGTTATCGTACCAACAAACAAACCCACACTCAAACAAGCAGCAGATGAAATTCCACTTGTTACTAGGGCTGTTAACGTTCCTCAAATATTTGATTACAATATTGGTCTTAAAAATTGGCCTGAAAATCGAATATATTCTAATATATTCTAATATATTGACAGGTATACAAAAAACAATGTATCCCTGTCAAATGAACACTAAAAGAATATATTCCAAAATATCTTTTCCCCATATTCGAGGAATATTTGGAATTTGAATATTAATTTGTTACTGTAGGCAAGGTAAATAGTACATAACAAAGCACAAGGACAGATGTTGGGAGGATACATTTGGAGAAGAAACGTGAGCCCCCATTTCTCTTCATCTTGTGATGAAACGGCTCGTAGCGACGGAGCCCCTCGTGGCCTGACTCTCTGTCTCAAGCATTTCCTGCTGATGCTGCTGTGGTAACAGTGTCCAAGGACAACAACGTTCTTGTCGACCTCCGCTACAGTTGGCCATGTCAGCACAGCTGATGTCCAGCAGGGTCTGGGGTGGGGGTGTGCATGTTACTGGCCCACTACACAACCACTACTTATGTCCAAGTGCAAGAGTCACCACTTATAAACAATATAGCGCGAGGATGAATAGCATATGTCTCTGTTTGCAGTTTACTCAGATTCCAAGTTGTTATATGTTGAGGAAATAGAGGCAAGGAAAGTTTATTTATACAGCACATTTCAACAACAATAAAACATTATACACATTATAAAAGTGACATGAGAATACAATAAAAACAGAGTGAAACTAAAACCAAGCCAGGTAGTAGTCAATCTTAGCCATGAAATCGAACTGGTCCCCCTTGATGACATGACTATCTCATATCTCATGACTATGACTGTTGACATTTATGACTGTTGTGTTGGTTGTTGCAAGAATCAGCCTCCTTGTGTAGCTATAAAAAAGCTGATTTGAAAAATGTGCGGAAAAAAGGTTTTTCCTTTGACTATAGGAAGTGTGCATGCAAAGTTTCACACCGACCGGTCCAGTTACAGGTAAAAACATGAATGGGCCTGTTATAGTGCCACCATGAGGCCATTTAAAAACTGTAGGATGGCATTTCTTCCTACTTTCGACCTACTGTAGTATGGGGAATGTGCTTGCAAAGTTTTACAGCAATCACATGCTGCGTTCATGGCATTTTGTTCAAAACTACTGCAAACTTTGGAAGCATTTTCGGTGACTGACACTTGGCAAACCTTTGTGACTTTGTAACTCTAAACTATCCATTTCTTAGTTATAGTGGTGCTTATTAAGTGGAGTGACAGGGGCTGTATAAATGGTATTATTGTAGATTGGCTATTTTTGCTACTTGTGCGCAACACTCTTGTAGCCATCAAAGATGATTCATTTTCAAATGTAAAAAAAAAGAAGAAAAACCCTGAATAGACGAAATATGTTGTAGATATAAAGTTTCTTCTCTGCATCATATGCCAGCATATCTGCACTTTCTAAGGTTACTCTGGTGTGAGCATTTGCTTCAGTGCCAGTGGTTGTGGGCATGTTGTTTGAGCCAGAGAATACAAATGTAGTCCAGCTATTGCCAACAAGCCATGCTTTGACCCACATGGAACGGTCTGGAGATGCAAGAAGTTTTCTTCTTTTCCCCCCCAAATGGAACACAGAGTTAGACAGGCCTCTTGGGGGCAACATATTCTGTGTTTTTTGAACTATACAGGGTATAGTCAAAATAAAGACATTATGAGTTTGTTCCACAGTGAAAGGCTCTGATGGTATTATTATTGTGGGGAGATGCTGGTGCAAGGCCAGGGAAATGGATTATATATCTGCACTTTGGAACTACATGTCTGAAGATATTAGGATAGCAAAATCTGTCTAAACATTTTAATCACTTTTCAAACCCCTTTTTGTTTATAGATTAATGCTCTGATTTAGTCTATTATTGCTTTGGTTATTGCATCGCATGTTATGCCTCATAGTGTTGCATCTTTAGATTGTATTATTTTATCAGTTTAGCATAAAGCCCTGTGAAACTCCTGTTTTGAAAGGTGCTATATAAATGAAAATGTATAATTATTTACCGTTAGTTTGTCCATTATAACACACACGTGATCGCACACACACACACACACACACACACACACACACACACACACACACACACACACACACACACACACACACACACACACACACACACACACACACACACACACACACACACAGGAGCCAACCAGAGCACCTTCATGGGATAAAGTGCCATTTTAATAATATGCTTACAACTCATTTATATCTCCACAGTAGCTCTCTGCCCTGCTCTCCGTCAATTGAAATTCTAGCCTAGATTGTTTTGTTTTCCCCTTCTGATAAGTCTTGGTTTTACCAAGAAACTATTAAGGGAATTGGCATGCTCAAACATCTTTAGAGTAAGATGGGTGCTGACCTAAAAGGCATAAAAATAGCAAATTAGGTAATCAGTACACGTATGTAATGCACAGCAGTGAAGCTTCAACAATCAAACAAATCGATAAAAAGAAGAAAAAAACGATCATTCATGCATGCAAGCACCAGTTAAAGTTACTTTCCATCCCTCATATACTGTGTGCACAGTGCACATCCCATAATCCACACACTGCACATCATTTCGGAGCTCATATCTTTGAACGGGTAAGGGCTAGTTTAATTAAATAATCGATTAATAATCAATCCCTATTTTGAACAAGTCATTATAGACTAAAAGTTTCAAGAATGTTTAAAAGTAGTGAAAATAGCAGATCTACAAGCTCGAGTCATGAGCTTGTAGTTTGGCAATCTGCAAAATGTCTTCACTATTGTGCGACAAAGTACGATTATTTAATTAATCAAAAAAGTAGTTGATAGAATAATCACTATGGAAAGTATCATTGATAGTTGCAGCCCAATCTCATGCGCGTCACTCTGAAAATGGAAACTTGACAGTTCCTGTTGATAGGCTTTTTAACGTTTGTAAATTTAAATGCATTTTTATTTATTTATTTGTTTATTTAACATGTGTATTGTGTATACTGTATGTGGGCGGAGGTGGGGTGTGTAGTGTACATTAAGGCAGCTGCCTTAATGTTGCAATCATACAGTATATCGTATGAATGAATGAATGAATGAATGAATGAATGATTTTTATTTCGGTCTTAAAGTATCTACAATGTTAAAAACATTAAAACAAAACAGATTAAAATATCTCCAAGTTTGTACGTTTTTTCACCAAGCAAAGCCCTGCTTCATCATCAAGTACACAACGCCTCGCGGTGCGAGGCGTTGTGTGCCGTTGTGTGCTTGTAGATCGGCTGTTTTCACTAGTTTAGTTCATTTTTAAAATGATAAATACAAAACGAACGGTTTTGGACATACAAGGTTTTCACCTGACAACGACGATATGCATTATGCACGGATGCATGCATGCACACACAATCCTGCCACTTGCACAGGCAGAAAAAGAGAGCTTCTCTTTGAGATGATTTGGATTATTTTAGGCTGGGACTTGCTGTTATGGTCTCCACAACCTGGACTTCCTGTTCCCATGCTCACATTATTACAGTCACATTATAACCCATGATCATCTGCCAAGACCCCCTTCATTTCCACCCCAGACCCCTCACCCACCACCACAGCTATTTAGTCTCCCACAAGCAAAGCAAATCCACGTCCAAACATACTCATATGAGCCAACTGATTATTAGCTGCTGTAGAACTACATAAACTATCATGTGTTTCATACATGTATACATACATACCGTAAACGTAAATGTTTTTACATTTGCCACAGACTTGCTTTGCTTTCACGGGTCATGGTTTATTTATTATGGCTATCGTGATCATCTGCCTTGATTGAAAAGCGCTTTTCAATGCTGTATAAATATAGGTGACGGCTAGACTTGACTTTTATATGCCGTGAAGTTCCAGACAGAAATATATACATTTTATGAATTCTTCTTCAGTAATTCTCCATACAGCAGCGGTACACACCTTTTTGTAAAAATGTTCGAGAAAAAGTATAGGTGACCACAAGGCATAGCGAATGAATGGAAGGGATTGAAATGATTTTGGTGTGGGTTTTTGATGTTATTTTTAGATGTCCAAAAGGAGTTTTTGAAACTCTGTTTGTTTTTGCAAGTGTAAATCAATCTGAGATGTGTTTTTACAACTTCCACTCACTGCTGGGCAAGTACAGTAAAAAATGGCCATTTGATGTTCCAAAAAAATTAAATAATAATAATAAATCGTCAAAGCATTCTTTGTGTGAGAACTCAAAATGGTTATGGGTGGGACAGACATATTTTTTTCTTTTCTTTTTTCTTATTATTTTTTTTTTACAAACATCTACATTTTCCTACAAGGCCAAATGTTATGTATCCTTCAATACCCATGATTTAGACTGGATGTTTTCCAATAATAAACTATATCAGCAAGGAATTTGAGACGGTTTCCTCTGGGCCCTCGTTGCTCCAAACCAAGAGGTTGAACAGTGAGGGATTATGGGTGCATCGTGAATAGGTCTTTATTTGCCACCTCCTGTCCAGTGTCCATGTGATCCTACTGGTCATGTGACAAGCGATGTTGTCCAACAGAATGTCCACTCACATCTTCCATGATGGCTGACGATGTTGGGCATGTTACTGTGACTCATGTTGGACAAATAAACTGTTAGAATGAAATATGCACTCACTCATTTCCACAGATTGCCCAAAAGGCTGCTCGCACACCCACACAAATGACCAGTGTAACAAGGGGAGGGAGGGGGGGCGAAACAGAAGTTTCATTGCAGAGGTATACGCACTTCCTCTCCATCGCAGACAGCTGTTGGACATAGGGATGGGACGATATGAACATTTCACATCACGATTATTGTGACCAAAGAAATCGCGATTTACGATAATTATCACGATAATCAAAATCCATTATCCTGGGGCGGAACATTTGCCAAAAAATAGCCGATCGACAATAGCCGATCGACAATCTACAAGCTAGTGAGCTTGTAGATTGGCTATTTTTTGGCAAAGACATTTGATAGAAAGTGAAAAAAAGACTGTATCAAGTATGTATATTATAACTAAGTACCATTTATTTACCATTATATTATTAGTACCTTTTACCAATTATAGAGGGATTAAATGGTACCGGATATGCATCTCGGCAAATAAAAGGTGAATTGATCCCAGTGCATGACGGAGGTCGATTTCACGCTAACTTAAATCTCCACGATGCGATTATCGTGAGTGTTTTTTATCACGATAAACGATAATATTGCGTATCGTCCCATCCCTAGTTGGATATAGTGAAGTCTCACTAGACCAAACTAAGTCTGAAACTCATTCGGCGCGTTGTACTGAAAGCCAAACAAAACACACACACACACACACACACACACATACACACACACACACACACACACACACACACACACACACACTTGCTAATGGACGCAGGTCTTGCATGCGTCATTGATTGAACGCGTGCTTGCGCAGCGTCACCTCCCAACTGATGGATCAGACCGTGACGTAGCCTGGTCGCACTGTGGCCATTGCAAGATGTTCCTCTTGGCAGGAGTTTTGCCATAGCTTCCCTTAAATTACAGGCCCACGTTGGACTTCCAAAGGAGGTAATGAGTGGATAGCCTGAGTCATGTACTGTGTTGCCCCATGCACTTCAATCACCAGCTGTATGCGCATGGTAGCTACCGTGACCGAGAAGCTCTTTATTCTGTTACACATTTCGCTCGATGTAACCACAGAGCAGGCACGTGCACACATACGCATCAAAGGGGGCTTGAGCCCCAGCCCTTTTACCCTGTCTGTAAAAAGTGCCCTCTCCAGACCATGGATGCATTTTTTACTATGGTGAAAAAATGCAAATGCCCTCTTTCCATGCCATACGTGAAGGCAGCATTCAAGAGAATTGCCTTGTCAAAACTCTCCTGAACTTGAATGCAGCATCTTATGTTGAAAGAATTGCCCTCTCTGTGTAGAAATCCATGCTGTTACGCCACATCTCCAGTATTCACTTGATTATACTTACGCTGACCTCCAAGCTCACAACGCGTCGCAGTGCTATTTTCAATATTTTCACCAAAAGGCCTTTTTATTTTAAATTTCAGCCCCTGCCTCTCTAACATTCTCTGCACGTCCCTGCCACAGAGCATTGATTGATTGATTTTTGATTGAAGACTTTACTAGAAGTTTGCATAGGAAAAGGCACAGTTTCATGACGGTACAGTTCACTGGTACAAGGTCTACTAAAAGGAGATCCTAGAAAAGACTAAGCTTATTTCCACAGGAAACCATTTAAGTATCTCATATAACATTGAATGACAGACGAATAGAACACAGTACTATGCAGTAGATATGTAAATAAAATAGAATGAAAGAACAAAAAAAAAGAAAACAGTAAGTCTAAACAAACAGTAAGTATATACAAAGAAGGGGCAGGGGAGGGTAGGGCTGGGCTAGGTTTGTTTTTTTACCAGTTGCGAACGGCTGCTGCCTGTAAGTGGTTTTTCAGGGCAATTTTAAAGGATGCTAGGGATCCACACTCCTTTATGGCCTTCGGTAAGGCTTTCCACATTTTGGTGGTATAGCAGAAGAACGAGTTTGACCCTTTGTTGGTTTTGACTCTGGATTGAAAGTGATGTGACATGCTACAGAGGAGTCTTGTCTTGTCTAGCTCGCATCCCTTCCCTGAGCATGACCATCTGTGTCCCTGGAGTGTCAATAAGGAGGACAGAGCACATAGTTTTCTCATAGAGGCCCCTAAGAAAAGAAGCATCCAGAGCCTCATCTCACATCTGGATGACCCCAGAGGGCAGAGGCCAGGGTTACAGTGGGGAGGAATACGGGAATTCATCCTAACATGATGTCTCTTTCTTCCTGCTTTGACCCCATAGCACCTTCTGTGCAATAATCATAACAAATTGGGAGATTGTGTGGATAAATTGTGGCATTTGGCATTGGACTACTTAGTAGATGAGTGAAAATAGAATGTATGTTCTTTGTCGACATTTTAAATGCATGTACTGCATATAACCCGGCAGTGTTATTAAATCAGGAGTTTATGGGAACCCAGAGACATTCAGTGAGGGAAGACTCTGGGAGCAGCCTGGTCATCTTGAGAATATAATTATTCATTCTGCTTTACAACTCCCCTGACATAGCTTCATACTGTAGATAATATGTCCAAGAAGTTGATAGATTTTCTGTTGTAGGCTATTATCAGTTTCATTAGGTCACTGAAGTCAGAGTTAAGAAGCATTTGCTTCAAACACCAAGCATATCAGTGGCTTTGCTTTTTTAGAAACTGCCCCCTAACAAATATCTATATTAGGAAATGAATGGGTAGCATTCAGGAATGCCGTAAATGTTGTTTTTCTTTGAGGAGTCTTTTTAAAGAAACACATCAGGTTGATGCACAGATTTGTCCCTCTTTTAAAGTAGCCGTATAATAGCTATACTTAGATTTTGCCAGAACAGAAACAGAGTTCTATAAACATGTATCACTTTGTATGTTGTTTTTTTTTGTGTCAAGAATGGTTGTAGAGTTGCAGGACAACATATCAAAAAGCACGCCTCAGATATAACTGCCAAAACATACGGCAATCTCACTTGGCTCACGGCCAGAGTTCTTACAAAGCAGCCTGTCTGTTACTAATCAGAACCAACTGGAAGGAGCCTTTCCCAGCTTGGTAAGATAGGGAGCTGAGGAGGAGAGAAATATCACCAGTCCAAGCGGAGAGCAGGAAAGAGAGAGAGGAATATTTCCAGAGACTGCGGGAGTCAAGAGGAAGTATCATAGAGCAAGCAAAATAGGAAAGAGTAGAGTAGTGGACGTTGGGATCGAATAGATGAGCGGGACGCGCTTTGATCCTGTGAACCAGGGGATGGGGCTCTTAGGATGTGACTCACTCCCTGTCAGAGTCAGTGGGGGTGGGAGGTGAGAAGGAGAGGGGAGAGTGGAGGGGGACCGAAGTGGAGTGGGAAAGAGAAAACCCTGCCCCTCTTACACCAGCCCGGCTCTAGGCATTCAGCGTCAGCAAAAACCCTAATGTGATCAAGATGGAAGCTGTCTATGGACTTTTCACTGCTCCCCAGACTTTCTGCCTGCCATTGGGGGCTCCCGTGTCTCTCCGCTCATTTGCCAGTAAACATATTAAACGTGATTAATTGAGGATCCAGAAAAATGTGTTTCACTCTGACCGAGAAAAGGGATTAGTATTCAAGAAAAGGTGTCACTGAAAGGAATCATACGTCCTAAAACGGGGGATCGCTGCAGAATGAATGAAGGGGAAACTTGCTGAAAGTCTCAGTTAACAACCTCTGTCTTTTTAACCGAGCAAGAACTGGAACTGCAACCACGTTTCTGGATTGTTGATTGCCTGGATAATTATTAACTATTTGACAGACTGCTACTGCCTGGAGTAGCCTATATCATGAGAGTCTTTCTCATCTCTTCGTTGGACTACAGACAATAAGTACATATTCTTACATGCAGCATGAAATTCCTTTTAATGTAGTGTTTAATACGTTTTAACATTGGATTGAGGCTATCTCAAGGAACATTTGTTATGGGATGTCTCCACCTTTTTACTTGTCAAATAATCAGGTGCTAGTTTGTGTCATGCTGACAGTTGGCTGCTGAAACATCCAGCTGTAGTAGTGTGGAAAAGAAATAGCGGTGAAGAGGTGGAAGTTTAGAATTTTGGCAAATGGGTGTTTGAAATGTAGTTATATACAAAGCATATACATACAACTACTTCTTTCAAAGCTTTTACAAATGTTTCTGAAACCCTTGTCATTAACTTGGCATATGGATGAATTGGTCTTTTCAGATAATAATTTGTTATTATAGTGTAAATATAATGTATCCTTCTTTAATGGTAAAAGCAAAAATATATTGTAAAAATCAAGATAAGACTTAATTGATAAAAAATAAAAAACGAGGGACAGGGGAAAAAACACAAATGCAATGCATCATCGCAGGACAGTTTTCCCTCGTATATGTTTAAGAATATGTACAGTGCGTGAGTGCGAGACATACCGGTATAAGCTGTCCCAATAGATGTTCCACATTAACCTATAGCAGCATGAACCACCTTTACAGAATTTACAGTATTGGCTTTTCTATGTGGATGCAATTTCCAGGGCTCAAGGCTAGTAGGTTTGATGACCATAACCATGTGCTCTTTAATTTAAATGTTTTTGCTATAGTGTTTTTGTGTCCCAGTTAGCAGAAATGCTATTTATTTGTCTCTCTGGCCCTCTGCTCCTGCTGTCCTGTGTATTCCCTGCTAGTGTAGAGCTGGATTGTGACTAATGTTAAGGCTCATGTGATGGTCCATCTGTATTTTCAATTGACCTTTTTCCACAGCAGACATTGACGTGTCACACATGCAGCTGAAGGTAATAGGTCTACTTCTGGGTCTGGTTCATTTAGGTCAGTGTTTCTCAAACTTTAAAATGTCAAGGTCTCCCCTTAACTCTGACAGTGTACAAATGGAACCAAATTAACCCGATTCATTTGGTCCCATTTGTACACTGTCAGAGTTACAGACTTTTATGGGTCAATTTAGACCCCCCAAAAGGAACCCACAGAGTCCCTGGAATCCACTTTGAGAACCACTGATTTAGGTTTTACTGTTTGCCAACATGGATGGACAACTGTTTATTTAAATCCATGCCGTGGCACCCAGAAACCCCAAAATTAAGCAGGGCCCCCTAAACAATGTCATATGTTGTTTACCGTTATATGCCATATCAAAATGTTGCAGTGAAAGCCTTTTTTCTTGTGAGGATTCTGAGGAAACAACTCACTGGATCACATACTTTTCTGACTTTTCTGTCAGTTATGTTCCCGGTTGCATCATCGGAATCCACGGCTGTCAGAGTTTTTGTGGGTTTAAGGTTATGTGGAGTATGAAGTTTTGCTGAATTATCAGAATTGTTTTGGACAGCTTGTGTGTTGAAGGTTTGTGGTTTGAACTGCTCAGACTGGCTCACTGTCTTTGTATGTCGTTAAGAAGTAAACAAGGGAATCTGGCCATATGTTGTTTATCATCCTCGTGTTTTACAATAACAACTATTTTACAGCCCATTTCTTCCAAGGACTTAAGCAAAAACAAGACTTAAAATAATATCTGATGTTCCCGGACAGAGTTCATTGAATGCAACTAATTATTTTGTTATGTTAAGTCCTGGAAATCTTTGCTTGGAATGTCATCAGCTCTCCGTCTCAGCATAGTACAACTGGGGATCATGTCAGCTTATACAGTACAGACCCAGACCCAGCTGAATTTACACTTTCCAGGGGAGCACTAATGGAACATGATCACGCCCCTCTTAAACTTCCACTCACTACTCCCCAGCTGTTTATTTTCAAACTGTAACATTACTCGCCAGATTATCATCTGCAAATTCAGTTAACCCCCTAACTTTGGAGGCTTTTTGGACATTAATAACACTAGTTTCCCACCCCCGTTCTCCCTCTTCTCTTGTCTTTTACAGGAGGCTCAACTGTTCCGCTTCTGCATTTTTGTCTGGTCTACAGCACAGCACAGCTCTATGGGATAGCAGTGGGCGTCCGCCATGCCAGTAGCCATACGGAAAAGAAGTTGGGAAGACCACGTGACCCACCGATCAGGATTGCAGTACAGCTACGATGACCTGGACCTGGTCTGTTGCCATGTGGTCAGTAGTGAGACGGCCTGGGTGGGGACAGGCGGCTCCAAGCCCAGCCGACGGACTAGGTGTGTCTCCATGCCAGAGTGCTGCCATCAGCCACCCACAGTCGACCTGTCCCAGGCATTGGCGGTGACAACTTCAAATTCCGTGGAGTCACAACATTTGCATCTTGTAGAAGGGAGTGGACATGTGTCACTGGATTTTGGGGGTGATTCAGTGGAGGGTTCTGATGGGGCTTTGGAAGTCGAATCGTTTCAAGGGTTGCCCGAGTCTGGGCAACCCAAAACAACCACAGACACAGAGGACACTACAGAATCTAGCTGTGACTCAAACTGGGCTTCGTATAATGCAAACAGTTGTACCAGTGATGACAGCGGCCACAATGTGAAAATGATGAAAAGTAAAGGTGAGGATGGTACTGGCAGTATCGAGAGTCACGACATCTGTGATGAGTGTGATGATGTCTTGGCTCAGCCCCATAGCTCAGGAGAAGAGCAACAATGCATTTCTATTCGTTCGGACAATGGACCCCCACTGTCTGCTTCCGCTGGCGAACAGTCTGGCGAACATCCAAAGCCACAGGAAACAATGGAGAGCCATATAGACGGTCACAGCAGCAGAGCTCCTGAGCCCTCCAAGAACACACTAACACATTCTCTTTCTGCTGAACTGGAATCACAGGCAGATCTCCCAGATGTTGAACAAGACAAAATCTCCAGCACAGGCCACGTTGGCTCAAGGGTAAATTTGCCTGCAGCTGCAATGGATTGCTCAATTAACAAAAAGGAGAATAACGATTCGATGACAAAAGCAAACAAGCCCGGGGAGCTGATTGTGAGTGTTGCAGTGGAAGGCGAACAGGACAAAGGGGATACTGAACAGAGGGAATCAGATGCCGCTGACAAGCTTCATGGATTAAAAGACACTCAAAACGAAACACCCCACACCCAAAATGGAAGCTTGGCATCACACCTTCCTTCCCAGGGACATCATGGACTAAAAGCTCTTTCAGAGAAAGATCTATGTGATAGTACAATGCCAGTAGTTCTGGTTCATGATTGTGAAATACCCCACCAGACAGCGCTCGAACAGCAGAATGTCGAAATGGCTGCAGTGAATCAAGCCAAGAGAGAGGAACGGTCTGGAGCAGGGAACATTATAAGAGAAACTTTTGAGGCAACTTCATCAACAGATATGTGTGCCAAAGCTCAGTGCTGTTCCGAGGATATGGATGGTCACTTGACACCTGAAAAAGTGGATATTGCAGGGTCAGACATTGACAAAAGACACACGCTGACAAACAATCACAGTATCAATCAGGCCACAGTAGATGATGTCAGTAGACACACGGCATCCGAAGACATGACCTCTCCTGAGGTCCAAACACAGGCTTACCAGGTACCACTGGACAGCGGCTGCTCAAAACTGGACACTATCCCCGAGGTCAGCACCTCTGAGGCCGATGACAACGCTGTCACACTGAATAATACAGCCGTGAATGTCGCCCACGCTCCAGTGGGTCCACTCTCCAATACGGCTCATGAAAACGTAGTTACTCAACGACAGCCAGGGTGCTCTGCAGAGGTCAGCGATGAGCTCTCCCGACAGGGACTCCATGACAACCAGCGCTCTGGTGGTTACGTAGGTGAGTCACCTGCCTCTGAGGCGGCAGATGGTCAGAGGAGACACCGCAGGCCTCAAGCCACAGGCTCCACAGTGGAGGACACAGAGGTGGCAGCACAGGCAGTCTCTTACAGCAGCACTCAACTTCCCAGCACAGCTTTCGATGGGAGGAGAGAGCCTGCCGGGGAGCAGAGAGAGGATAGCGCAGTGAAAATGCGCATGAGAAAGGTATGGCTCAATTTACGTTGGTTTTGTTTCTCTGCTTGTTCTTGACCCAACAAATGCATATGTTACTTTATGCGGATGCTCTATAGGTCAGTGGTTCCCAAACCTTTTAGCTTGAGACCCCAAAAAAATTAGACATTTGCCCGCGACCCAGACTAGTGAAAATAGCAGATCTACAATAAAAAAATATTTTGAATATTAATAATTAAAAAACAAAAGGTAGGAAACAAAAAACAAAAGGACCCATAAAAATCTGTCTGCGACCCACTGTTTGGGAAACAGTGCTTAGGTGGCTTGGTGTCTACAGCAGGCGTAGGTGGATTATAATGTCATAATTGTGATGAATCTAAATTAGCTTTAGTTTAATATTTCAGTTCAGTTACTTTGTTATACTAAGCGACACCTACTAGGCACAACACAGTGTCCAAATCATTTTTGTCCCAGTCTCGCTCTGGCACGCCTCTTGGAAAACAATGACTTCACTCTCACATGCTTACAGATCTGCAACTGGGGGATCTGTAAAATGTTTTACTCTTTCCCAACCCCTCGTTGCAAAACAAGGTCCTATAAGGGCATGGAGCCTTTGGGAGTCTGAAAGCACAGATCAGAATGACACTGTCCTGCACAGCCAAGAGCATCCCAATGAAAAGCTAAATACCACTACCTGAAACAAAAATATCCAATGCTACTTACACACTATTATCCAGCTTGCCAGCTTGCTAAGTACAGTAATTTGCCAAAAATGTGACACCATTAATAAGTGGTATTAGGCTTTTGCTTCTTAGGAACAAAGCAAAGGCCAAAGAGCTGACACAATGTTTATTCACTATTCGTGGTCATAGCGTTAGCCCTTTGGAAATGACAACAACAGAGCCATTATTTATAAGCCAGCGAGGGCCTATTAAGTGGCCATGTTGTTTGGAACTGAACGCTAATACCCACGTACTGAATAATGTCAGTACGTGTGAAACTTTGAAATTGCTGATGTTCACTCACCTGTTCATAACAACCCTCCCAATGTTTGTGCTGAACATCTCCAAATTCTCTGACTTGTGAGTTTTAAAAGGACGCGTTGCAGGCAGCCGTATGAAAAATATTTGATAGCTCAGTCTAGTTCACGGCGTGAATAATGCGTGTGGTCATTCTTCCGCAGTGTGTTTGCATGATGCGTCACACACACGTCGACATCCGTTGGTTTTATCTGCGGTTCAGCTCAGAAAGCTAAATCCCAGAGGATTGACTGTATCACCATCACATTATTCAACGCAGATTGAATGTTTGCATAGAACATGTTGCCGGTGCTGTCAGCCGTCACCAATGCTGGCATAACACCACTCACTGCCAAAGATGAGATGGCCTCTGAGATCACAGGGGTTCTGGTCCAGTCTAACATTAAACATTGGTTGCACTGGCATGCCTAGCTTTTTCCTTTTAGGTGGACCAGCACATGATTTACAACAGCGCCTGATTGTTCATGATTTTGGTGCTTTTAATTGTTTTTATTCATTTAAATGCAGCACAATCAAGAAATCACAACCTCAATTGTTTAAAAAAATAAGCAGATTTGTACAAGCTATTCTTTGTTAAAGGCATATTACACAGTACATCGCCACTGTCGGGCAGAAACCTCATATCTCCAAGTTTCAAATTTGTATGTTTTTTCGCTAAGTAAAGCCCTGCTTCATCATACAAGGCCGTCGCACAAAACTAGTGCAAACAGCAGATCTAGATCGGCTGTTTTCACTAGTTTAGTTCATTTTTTAAATGATAAATCCAAAACGAACGCTCTTGGACATACAAGGTTTCCACCCGACAACGACAACATATTTGTGGTAGATGTTGGGTCAGGATTAGGCATCTTTACCAGGGACAGCTAGGGGATAGGTGGTGATTGGTGAAGCGCTTGCCTCCACTTTTGATATAGGGTCTGGGCTGGGCCTTTAAGGACCGGGCACAAGTGATTTGGCCACCACAGCTTTTCTCTTCTCTTGACAAAGAAATTATGAATAGTTCATTTCATTTTGAATTGCCGGTGTGTTTTACAGTTGTGATGTCGCTAGGTGGAGAACAGTAGAACTTTACACTTTAACCCATACATGCCCTATTTCCCCCCACGCATTTATGTACATAGGGCTGTACATAATCAATTTCACAGATGTAATCATGAGACTACTTGGAAATGGATTCAGACATCTTATTTGGTCAGCTGTTGCACCTTGCCCTCATCTGTTGATAACTAGGACATTGCACAAGCCATCCCCCCATCCATCAGGCTCAGAGACACATGGACACAGGCTGTTACCCACCGTTTGGCCCAAAAGCTATGGGACCAACAAGCACCATGACAATAAAGGCATTAAAGAAATCATTAAAAAACACATTGTCCACCAAAAATGTCAAAAATGTCCTACCATTTTATCATGATGATTAATAATCATGATTACAATACTTAATCGTACAGCCCTACCGCAGGCAGTGCAGGAAAATATATCAGGGTCAGAACCAATCAAAGGCAGAGTAGGGGTGGGTCTTTCTTTGCAGAATGCGGGTGGGGATAAGAAAATAAGTGCTACACACATACTGTACAGTGTACACACACTGACAGACCTGCAAAATGTCAGGCGCCCAATGAAAATGTTTAGTCGCACTTGACAGATTTTTGGTTGTATGTGCTTCCAAAATGGCCCCTCTCCGGAGCCCTGGATCACAGTCCTGGAAAAACAAGGAAAACCTTTGAGGCTTTTTTATTGCTCCAGCCCTGAAGGTTTAAGCCGCCAGGACCAAATCCATCCACCATATTGTAATGACTTGACTCCGTAATATTTCATCTGTTTTCATGCCGCATGCAGCCAATTTACTTTACAAATAATGCCTCGGGGAAGATGTACTAGATGCGCTCCAAAGGCTGAATCAGAGAGTTAACCCTGGATCCAACTTATTACAGTCTTATCATGCTACAGGAAGCAGCGAAATCCACGTTGATATTGGATGGATCATCTTGATTTGTCTGTATAGCGTGTATGGGCGTATAGCCAACACCCAACCGCACACACATACCGGTACACCCAGTGGAGACGAAATGGACGGATGTGAAGCAGAGATGGAAGGGTGAAAAGAAGGGAAATAGAATAGAACCAGTGGTGGTTGACATTATTATCCCCATGGCAAGCCATTCACCTATTGTTTAATGCGGTGGTTCTCAACCTTTTCAGGGCGTGACCCCCCAAAATAATCATATTTGAACTGGGGGACCCCTCACCCTGACGAGCCCTGGAATGTAGGAGTTGAGGCATTCCATTTAGTTTGACTATAGGTTCCACAGATAAATATTGTGAAAATAGAAGATCTACAATGAGCTTGAAGATCGTCTGTTTTATTTTTTTTTGCCTCTTTCTTATATTATTTGACAATTTGGCCGATGTTTGACCAGTTTTTATAGTATAGTTTGTTGATTACCTTTGATGCGGTAATGGTCTTTTTCTTTTCTTTCTTTCTTTTTTGAGGTATTAAAAAGGTCTTAAAAGTCCTTAAATTGTCATTTCACTGTCATCTACCCCTCCTCCACAAAAAAACATCATGTGGGGTCTCCACATAAATAACTTACCACGAATAGGGAAAAAAGAAAATCTTTTTTCATTTTTGAAATCTTTTCGCCTATGGCCAAACTAGGAACGCCGCTGTTGAAGCGTGATTGCATGTGATTTCCCTTTGCAGACAGTGACCTGCGCTTGTCACACTGACAAGATATTGTACACGTCACAGGGTAAATCTCTTGTAGTCCCATGATTATGTCCCCAGGGGTCTATGTTGTTGCAGGATCTGCCTGTGAAATTAACCCATCTGGCTTGCATATAATGGGCACAGAGATGGACCTGATAATGGGCTTTGTTACGCTGTTTATTTGTTTTAGCAACAGGCCTTATCTTGACCTCAGGGCTACACTGGCTCACATCTTTTATCTGCCACCAGACAAGTTGGCAGCATCGCTGTCACATTGGTTTCTCTCTTTCTCTGTTTCTCACTGTTGTTTTGTGTGCGTGCGTGCGCGCGTGTGCGCGTGTGTGTGTGTGTGACTTTTCCTTTTTTTTCGTGCATGGAACGCCTGCATAAAACAGAGTGATTTATGCATGCATATGTTCTGATGAGGTCATCGCTGAACGTTGGCTTTTAGGCTGACCTTATTCCAAAAAGCAGAGGCCCACAATGCAATGGGACAGGTTTGAGAAATATGACGGAGACCGCAGTGTGTGTGTGTGTGTGTGGAGAGAGGGGCGTTGGGGAGAGGGGGGGAGGGAAGGGGTCTGGCAGTTCAAACAGTGTGGGAACTGTCTCCCATCTCGAAAAAACAGGAAGTGGCGAGGAATGTAACAGAAAACCCTAAAAGATGGGAAAGTGGGGAAAAATAGCTTTCTGAAAAGACCGCCAGAAAGCCCCCTGACAACATGCCTTTATGGGGTATCAATCTGACACTGCGCCGTGCAGTTTCTGCGGTTGTTGTTGTTGCCATCTTGACCAACCAACTATTTGTTCATTCAGCCAGGCCTTGTAAAGATGCCATTGTTTTGCCGTGATACAGCGTCGCATTGAGACGAGAGAACGGCGTGATGTTGTTGTGAGCTCCTACTAGCGAGGAATGCCAATGGAAGCATCGCCGTGAGATGCATTTCCATGACACACACACACATAGCCTCCATGCCTGTTTGCGCTCTCAGCAAATCCAATAGGAACAGCTTTTGACAGGCAAATTGGCCTCTAACTGGAAAATAAATGTAAGCGCGAGTCACAAGACATTATTAAGGATGGAGTCTGGAGCCAGGCATGGAGTTTTGGACCCTTATAGCCTTGTTTATCACAGTGCAGATTCCACGTGACGTAGGATCTATAACTCTGTCAGTTATACTTTGTTGTGCTGTACACGGGTGTCGTGAATAGAAAATACTAATAACAGATCTGCAAGCTTGCCTTGCATTACAATGTAACGTGCTGTGAGCTTGCAGATCTGATATTTTCGACATATGACAGGTCAGGCATTAGTCACGATTGTTAATCGTTTGCCAGATGTCAAGGCACTTAGTCCTATCACAAAAGAGCAGTTTTTGCTCCTGTATTGGCTCTTGAATAAATTCTGATCCATTTTTACTCTAATAAACTGCCTTCATAAAGATGTTGCGCCTCCAGGAACAGTCAGCGGAATGTAAAACAGACTTGTATTCAGCTAAACTCTCGAACATAATCCCGTGCAGCTATAGTGTGAGCACACATGCACGTCACGGTAGTCGTGTCTCCTATGATCTCACTCTCATAAAGCGTTTAACAGGGGTCTGTAAGAGCAGATTGTAGCAGGGTTTGTTTGGGCCTAATGAGCCAGCCCTTGTGAGATCATCTCTTGGGGTTCTTCTCAGAGGAGAGAGCCTTTTGAAGGGAGAACCACAACCACACACACACACACACACACACACACACACACACACACACACACACACACACACACACACACACACACACACACACACACACAAGCACACGCACACTCACAATCACACACAGACAGCGAGAACAGGAAGAAGAGTCTGCACGAGTAGCCTAAGACATTGGTTCTCAACCTGTGGGTCGGGACTCCAAATTATTTTGGGGGGTCCCCAGATGATTAACTTAATGTGCAACATTGTTTTCTCACCCAACAGTAAACGAACCAGCATAAAGTTTAAGTATATAGAGGGTAGTTGTACATTTCTAAAGTGACAATTTAAGGACTTTTTGATACAGCTAAAATGAGAAATTAAACATTGGCCAAAAAATTTGAGGCAGAAATTGGGAAAATAGCATGTTGATCTGCTATTTTCACAATAGAACCGTGTCATACAAAATGTAATGCCTCAACGCTCGTCAGGGTGCATGGGGAGTCCCCCAATTCAAATATGATTATTTTGGGGGTCGTGGCCTGAAAAGGTTGAGAAACACTGGCCTAAGAAGCGACAACAAAGTCTTCATCTACTTCTATTTCTAGGGGTAGAAATAGAAGGCTAGAGCTAGACAACTGTGTGTTATTGTCTTACTGGTGACGTACCACCTGAGGTCAGTGTAAGACTTACTAGTTACTACCACAGACAGAGAGGAAGGACTTCAGAGCAGATGGAGTGGAGGAGAGACATGCAGTTAGTGTGGGTGACATGACATGATGTGTACACCAAATGGACAATAAATGACATCAGACATCAAAGTGTGAAATGACAATAAGACTACACAGTAAAACCCTGAGGGAGAATTTAAGAGGATTATACTGTGTAGTACTCTTGAAGAACAAAGAGGAGAGTTTGTGTTTTAAAAGATATTTTTTGGGCTTTCTTGACTTTATCTGATAGTACAGTACAGATTGACAGGTTACATGGAGAGAGTATGACATTTTGCTTGACGATTAATTGTCACTCAAATAATTGCGATTAACGATTTTATTGTGTTTCTGTCGTTGAACACTGGAACATTACGATTAAAAATTACATTTCTGTTTGGCTTTAAGAGCCTTCGTAAACTAAAGTTGCACAAAGTAGATATTAATCACTTTATATACTGTGTATACATATAGGGTTAGGTTAACAACATTAATTCGGCTCTGAATGACGCCATGTCATAGTTTAGACAGAGCCGAACCAAAATAAATTAGGCTCTAAAAGTGGAGTATGAATCGACCCTTAGTGTGACATCACAGTGAAGCCAGAGTGTGATGTCAGAGCGGCAAACCCATGTTTTGAGACGGTAGATTTGCTACTTTTGAAAATGTGGAAATGATTATGACGATTATGACAATTATGCAAATAATGATTGCGATTATCTCAAATAATTGCGTTTAGTCGAATATGTAATAGTTGCGACAAGCCCTGTGACATGCGGCAAAGGTAGATTTTAGGGAGAGTTGAGGTGCAGCTGTGTGTGTGTGTGTGTGTGTGTGTGTGTGTGTGTGTGTGTGTGTGTGTGTGTGTGTGTGTGTGTGTGTGTGTGTGTGTGTGTGTGTGTGTGCGTGTGCGTGTGGTCATGGTGGTGCATCAGAGGTCATTTGGTTACTGAGTCTATTGGGTATGGCAAGTTATGGCAGCTGCCATATCTTGGCTACAGGGGAAAACAATAACATGTACTTCTTAAAATAAATTCATCATGCCTGTTTCTAAGGTATGGCAACATGACTGGTGTCTTACACGCACGCCTTCGCGCGCGTGTAAGACACCAGTCATGTTGCCATACCTTAGCTTTTGCTGAGCTGACGCCACTGGTTACTGAGTCTAAGTCCTACGCGATGGGCCGTATATAATCAGTGCCTTTGTGGATACAGATCTTTGGCAACCTTTGAACCATCTACTCCCTTTGTTGTTCTCGCTCGCTCTCTCTTTCTGTCTATCTACCTCACACACACACAAACGCTGCCCCACACTCAAGGAGTTGAACGCAATAGAGTACGCAGGAAAATCCTTGCTGGAGAAGCCACTGCACGACAAACTGTACTGCACATGTGGAACTGTGTATTATCGATATATCCTTTTTGCGATTATGCTATCGATTATCCTACTTCTTCGAGTTGTTTTTTTTTTTTGCATTTTCTTCACAAACAAACAAATCCACGCAAATAAAATAAAAGATTTTGTCTGATTAACCCCTAAAATAGGACACACACACATATAGGGCTTTTATGTGTTTTGTAAAAAAAAGTGCCTCTGAGATGTAGCAGCAATATGAAGTATGACGTTTTTAAACAAAAGTATCTAAATATACTTAGTTACTTTGAACCACTGTCTAAATTGATGTTGTTACGGGATGTTTGAACAACTGAGGTCCATCTGTCAGTGAAACCCGATTAGCCCTATTCACGACCCGCCCACTCAGCATCCCACGGGTGCTGAAGTCCCGTTTTGAAGGGGTAAATCCTACCATAGCCTATGGAGTTGGCACAGAAATCGCAAATTTAATGCAATTTCCGAATAGTAAAGTATAAAATACGGCTAGCATGATCAAGAACACAAGATACTAAACGGCACAATGCACTATAATTTACTTTACTGTTAGAAATAATGATTTGTTGGCTTTAAGTCCAGTATAGTTTCCCCTTCTAAATTGAAGTCAGCACCCGGGGAAAACTGAGAAACGGAAGTAGGTGGGCGGGCCGTGAATTAGGCTAATTGGCCATCTGGTCGTGTTGGCACTGGCAGTGCATTGACCAGTGTTGCCAACTATGCTCGTCAAAAGTGACTTCGGTCTTGTTTTTCTGAAAATGTGCTTGTAAATATTGGTGGTTGTGGTGGGTTGTGGGTTTTTGGGCTTGTTTCTAAAGTTAAGTTGCTTATTTGGGCTTGCTTCCTAATGTCCTTTAAACCAGTGGTTCTGAAACCTTTCCATGTCAAGGACCCCCCAAATTGATCTGAATTTGTTTTTGAAAAAGCGATGGATTTTTGAAAACGCAAAACACGATGTACGCTTGTACATCTGCTATTTTCAAATAGCTAATGCATATCGTCGTTGTCGGGTGGAAACCTTGTATGTCCAAAACCGTTTGTTTTGTATTTATCATGTAAAAAATTATTTAGACTAGTGAAAACAGCCGATCTACAAGCACACAACGCCTCGCACCGCGAGGCGTTGTGTGCTTGTAGATCTGCTGTTTTCACTACTTTTGTGCGACGGCCTTGTACGATGAAGCAGGGCTTTGCTTTGCGAAAAAAGATTACAAATTTGAAACTTGTAGATACGAGGTTTCTGCCCGACAGTGACGATATAGGTTTAAGTGTTCATGTGGCCTAGTCACGTCTTTTGGGCTTCTTGACCTTGTTGCTTATTTCTCTCGCAAAATCTGGCAACGCTGGCTTTGACCTGACACGCTGGTCAACATCCCTGATGAATGTCTTCACTGTGTGAATTTGCCAGCTAGTGCCAACCTCCCTCTGCTCCCCATATAACTGATACAATTATGGAGATTGAGCAGGGCGAGTTTTACTACCTCCCTGCCCAGAATAGCCTCCCTATTCTGGGCATTTCATAATGGGGGAACATGTGGGGAAAATAGGTGAACGTTGGGTGAAAATAGCCGGTCTACAACAGTCAGTGGTTCTCAAAGTGTAATGGTGAGTCACAAGACATTGTTATTAAGGATGGAGTCTGGAGCCAGGCATGGAGGGTCCTTGAAGGTGTGTTCCAGGGGGGGGTCCCCAGCAATGCTTTAAAATCAGTTTAACCACAACCCAAAAAATCGTATCATTTTGAATTTGAAAGGTTTTTTATCACAAATCCTCCCTTATAGAGGTCCCTGGCACAAAATACTTTCAGATGGGGTTCCGCAGCCAAATACGTATCAATTTGGGGGTTCTTGGCATGAAATGTTACAAGCTTGAATAACTGCTATTTTCGGCAAAGAAAAAGCTGACCAACTAAGTACAGAAAAAGTATAATTAAGTATACAGTGGTTAATGGTTGGGTAAGAGAAGACTTAATGAATAATAATAATAATGTATTTTATTTTTATTCCACTTTTCATTCACAGGGTATCTCTGCCACATATACAGTAGTTAAAAACATAAAATCAATCACAAAAGGTTAAAAACAGGGTTAAGCACAAAGGGATATGGCTGACAGTATCTACACAACAATTTAACACGGAAAGGCCTTCCTAAACAGAGAGGTTTTTAGACCCGTGCCTCAGGCCTAAGTTCTCAGACTTTCACAAAGGAAGTCGTTATCTCACGGAGGCAATGGGGCTGTAAAGGAGAGGAAATTGTCTGAATTCTGTACGTCTGACATCATGCAACTCTCCAGCGTAGATCGCAGTACAGCATGATATCATACTTTTGTGTCTTGACACCATTTTGGATTAACCCATTAAAACTGGGGAAAGCATCTCATTTTAGCTATTTTGGAAAAATCTTGAACATTTGTGCAAATGTTTGAAGTGATGGAGAGTTGGTAACCAAATGGACCCTTATTAGCTCTTTAACTCTCAAGAGTGTAACATGAAACCAAATGGACCCTTGAGGGGCCATAAGAGTTAAGAGTTACAGTACATGAAGTCTACACAATTAGAGAGTGTAGAAGAATTGTTATTTTGATCGACGTTTGCCTGTTATCTCTCCTATGGTACCTCATCAATACAGCATGGAATTGTGGACAAAATCTTCTAAGTCTTGGGTCTGAGAGGCGAAATCATCATCAAACGGTGGTCCGCGGCTCAAACGCCGAATAAATAATGGACCTTGATGTGAAAAAGGTTGAAAACCACTGAGTTAACCCATTTAGGCCTGGAATTATTTGATACTTAGCTATTGAAAAATAGCAGATATACAAGCTCACAGCACGGCACTGAGTGCTGCGCTGCGAGCTTGTAGATCTGCTATTTTTGAAAAATCATGAAAATGTGTGCAAATCTTTGAATATATCTTTTTCATATTCTATGAGATATGGAAAAGGTTGTTAAGCGGTGGTTCTTTCTGTCCAGACCTCCAGGGAGGAGCGTGAACATTCCCACCTGGACTCCATGGTGCTGCTGCTGATGAAGCTGGACCAGCTGGACCAGGAGATCGAGAACGCCCTCAGCACCACCTCCTCCATGGACAGCACCCCCACCCTGCGCAGGAGACAGCTCAAGGTATAGAGACACCTGTTCCCCAAACACTGCCTCGGGATGACACACCCCATGTGTGGGCCGCGGTTAGCCTGATTTGTCCACTCTGAGAGTGGGCGGGTCTATGGGCTGGAACCAGGCTAGGTCGCGGTTACACATTTCTGTGTCCCTTAATTTTTTGTTACCCACGTTTGGTTTTTAATTATCATTTCAAAGCATTTTCAAAAAACATTCCCCAAAAAGCTAAGATTTTCATGAGTAAAAACAAATGCAAGGATTTTGCTAAGTAATTTGCCATTTCAAGATGGCCCCCAAGTACCAGACTGCCACTATCCTAGATTTCTAGTGCACGGATCAATTTTTAGTGCACGGATCGTGCACGCCCATGCACCATATATGCATCATATGTGTAGTACTTTTTAACAGCTTTCAAACAAAAAAATCCGCTTGGAAATCCGTTCAGGCATTCATGAGTTACAAGCCTTCAAAGTCAGACAAAACAGCCATTTTTGACATTTTGAAAGATGTGTTTGTTTGTTATGGGGCTACACATGCAATTTCACAATTGCGATCATGCCTAATACATTTGAATTTTTTTTTTTTTTTTCAAAATGGCTTCCAACTCGGGAAACTCGGGCTCTGGCAGCCTGGGACTACTGTAATAACTCGGGAAACTCGGGCCTTGGCAGTCAATGAGTTAATAAATAAAATACAAATCTAAGAAATTCCATAAATTTGAAAACAAATCATTAAAAAGTAGTGAAAATAGCCGATCTACAAGCTCACAACGCGGTGTGAGCTTGTAGAACTGCAAGTGTTCATGCGATCTTTCTGTTGTTGTTGTTGGTCTATTTCTTTATGTGTTATTGATGAAAAGAAAGATATACATCCTAATGCCAAGTCAGCAAGACAACTGTCAACTCTGTATTGTGTCTGTGCAGGAGATGGAGTCAGGATCTGTGCCAGGGACTGGTACCTCTGAAGGTACCAACCCTCCACCCCATCATGACGTTTCTTCTCCTATTACCATCACGTCAGGATCTGCGTCAGTCATGGGAGCCAAACCCAAGAGTGTCAGTGGGGTAAGAAACAACTTTAGTCAAATCACTTATTGATACTTACACAAGCATTGTTTATTTCTTCCAGTCCTTTCCTTAATGCCATACAGATTTGATTAATTAGTGTTTACCAAAAGGCTGCGCTCTATAGCCTCAGTGCCTTTGTGTCCTTTTCTACGAGGTGTTGGTCATTTTTGAGCTTTAAATGGTGTTGAAATAATTTAAAATAAAACTCCCAAAGTTATCTTACTGATATGTTAGCAATAGTCCAATACCAGTTAAACTGGATCGCTTGTCTTCTTGCTGGTCTTCTTCATCACTGTTTATTTAAGGTTGCCCTAGATAATCTAACTCATGCTACAATACCTATCCTGACACAGTCATGATGTGATACATTGCACACAACTAGCTTCAATATACATTTTCCCTCTGATGATATGAGCTTCACCAATACTATCCCCATGTTGGATATTTTGAGCACTATCATGGTTCAAAACACTGGGAGGACCTGCTCACTCACATGCACATTCATACAGCCTCTGAGTTGTAGGAATGTCGCTCTGCACTTAGGGCTTTACCCCAGCAGACGTTAAACTCTATAATTAGCTGGGTCCAGGGCTCTCAAGCCCCTTTGTCGTAACAAAGGGGTCAAAAGGGGGGTCTGGGAGGTCAAAGGACAGAGCAGAGAGGGGGACATGGTTCAAGAAAGACCCTCACTTGCTCACTTAATGACTTTTTTCGGTCCTGCCTTGTCATTGCCCTCGAACACGGGCGACAAAGTCAACGAGACGCGGCAGCAGGTGGATTGATTGTTCCCGGAAGTCGCTTTTGATGAATCACTATTTCTGCTACGTGGGACTTAAAAATAAAAATGATGCACGGTATTTTGAGGCACTTTATCTCATGTCGTCGTGATAAACAGTAGTAACAAAACAAAAGTCTGGACAGGATGTTTCTGTCCAAGAACAGTCCGTTATCTTGGTGGAACGCAAATTTGCAACCGGTAGACACATCAGACTTTTTCCTTGGAAAGTGACATCCCACATTCCTGTGTTATCTCTTCTTTTTTGTTAAAGATATGTTTTGGGGCCTTTCTGCCTTTATTGATAGTAGGTAGGTAGACAGGAAACAGGGCGTGAAAGATGGGGAGTGACATGCGGCGAAGGTCGTCAAGATCTGGACTCGAACCCGCAACACGCTGTCAGGCATCAGAGCCTATGTGGTATGCGCCTGGACCGCTAGGCCAGCGGACGCCCCATGTTATCTCTTCTAATTCCTTCTTCGCATTGTTTCATTTTGATTCGGTGCCACAATTATTGCCGTTGTCACAGAAACGGATAGCGTCTCACTCTTTCAACAGAGGCAATCAGTGAATTCATTCTAAAGTCTACAACAGAGGTCTTCAACATGGGGTCCTCAGAGTTACTACAGGGGGCCGCCAAGCTTTTGTGTTCCACTATTCTTAGTGGAACATTAGCCAAAAAATAGCCCATCTACAAGCTCACAACGCCTCGCAGCGCAAGGCGTTGTGAGCTTGTAGATCGGCTATTTTTTGGCACAGATGATTGGTGTAGAGGGAAAAGAAGAGCAGACTAGTAAGTATTTACAATTCAAGTGGTTACATTTACGAAAATACACATTAATCCAACCTACACTGATCATACTGTGCTGTCAAACAAGTGCTGTATAAGAAATCGATGAACATCTGCAACACAATTTTATACAATATGTAGCGGGGGTCCCTGCTTCATCTCTCTCTCAGCTAAGGGGTCCTTGGCCTGAAAACGTTGAAGACCCCTGGTCTACAATGTAATAAGACTTGCGTGAATACAGCTGAAATACAACTGATCTGACTGATACATATCTGATATTATGTATCCAATCATCTGCATTTCAGAACTTCCATTGTGTAGGTCCACCTAAGCGGCTTCACCAAGCTAGAGTAAACAGCTTTCACTGTGGCTAATGGACGGAGCACTAACCAAAGCCTTTTACAGTGGACGCCATGTGGGACTGATTGAGGGAGGCCAAAGGAATGACGACCTTATGAAGAGGCTTCTTAGAGGTTAATAGTTGTAAGGGACTATTCAGTCTTTTCAGACTTGAAGTGTTGTGACGCCCACTTAATCTCTTTAGACAGTCAGCATGGTTCGCTTGACTGATGCGGGCAAATTGACCAGGCGTATGTGAATTGGATGTATAGAACAGTGGTTTTCAAACATTGTCATGTCAGGGACCCCCAAAATGATACGTGTTTGCCTTTGCGGACCCGCATCTGAAAAGGTCTTGTGCCAGGGACGTCAATAAGAGAAAATGTGTGTAATTAAAATGTGCAAACTTATAGCGCAGTCTACAATCTCACAACGTGCCACAACATGACCCGTAGATCGTCTATATTCAAAGTATAACATTTTGTTTAAGAGCAATATAGAAGTACTCTGTTACAAGTAAAAGTCTAGAATTCAAAATTTAAAGTACACATGTATTGGCATGTACTTAAAGTACCAAAAGTAAAAGTACTTACTATGCAGAATGTCCCATTTCAAGTTTTCAAATGTATACAACAGTTTCGTCCATTTTCAAATTGCCGAATGTATATTGGGTTGAAGTGGTTAATGTATGTTTAGTAGTAACTAGTAACTAAAGTTGTCAAATAAATGTTGTGGAGTAAAAGTACAAGTATTGGAAATTGGAAATACTCAAGTAAAGTACAAATACCTCAGAATTTTACAGTACATAAGTAAATGTACTTAGTTTCTTTCGAACACTGCTCTTTTCTGTCTTTCTTTCTCTGTATCTATCTTGTTGGATGGAGCATGAAGAGACCGGATAGGAACATTTTCCATTACAGTGCTATCACACATACGCACGCGCACGCACGCACGCACGCACGCACACACACACTTACCCACTCACATCGTGGGAACGCAAGAAGGCATTACCCTGTGGGAATACTTATGGGGATATGCTGAGAGTGGGAATTCCCTCCCACTTGCCACAGTATTCACCCCTGCAACCTCTGTAATCTAATGTACGTAATATCTCCCCTTTAAAATGGCTACATGTTACACTGTAAAATCTGCAGTGGTAGTTGATCTTACTTTGTGTACAAATGTAACAAAATGGACCAGGGACCTCTGGTCTGCCAGCCAGTGTGACAACTGATTTTGGACCATGAGGACTTAAGCAGTGTTGACAAACAAATGTAGCTTCTTTAAAAAAATATATTGTCAGTATTAGCCACAACACGTGGCATCTGGTGACATCAGCAGCAGTAGTGACTGTGAGGTCTAAAAAGATGGTTTGTATCCTGTCTGTTGTATATGTATGATTAGATTAAACCTTTTAAAGCTGGAATCTGGAACATTTTTTAATGAATAAGATGTTCATCAATCTGTATGGTGTAGAGCAGTGGTTCCTTTTTAGCTTGAGACCCAGAACTAGTGAAAATAGCCGATCTACCGAATCTAGCCGAAGCTCACAACCGTTTGTGTGCTTCTTCGTCTTCTTTTTTTTTTAATGGATTTTCTTAGATATTTGTAGTATTTATTTATGATTTTATTTATTTTTTTCTGAAAAGGTTAGATCAATGTTTTGAAATAACGTAAAAAATATAGGAAACTTTAACCGATTAAAATGTTTTAATTTACTCGTCGTGACCCATAAAAACTTGTCAGTGACCCACAAATGGGTCCTGGCCCAGTGTTTGGGAAACAGTAGTGTACGTATGCATGGATTGGAGACAAATGCACATAATGTGAGGGCCACGTAGCGGCCCAGACCTCTAGGACAATAGAACTTGTGCATTTACAGTGGTTGGGGGTGGTCTCCCTGTTGTCTGGTAGGAAACCTGCTGGCTATAACAGCTACTGCCTGAAGCTACTGGTCTCCCCTGGCTAAGCAGGGATGCCTTTTCATGACAATATGAACAACTGGCTACTGTAGAGCAGTTAGTAATTTATGAGAATTCCACGTAGTCAAGCTGAAAAAATTGGGCCTCATTTGTTCGTAAATAGTTTGTAAATAAAGTGTGTGTGTCTAAATGCGTCAACTGAAAATAAAAATAAAATCATTTGAATTTGCATCCTGTCTTGCCTATAATATGCTGCCTATAATTTCTTTCTTTTTTATACAGTATGTGTTGACAAATGTTGGGCACATAAATGTGCACACAAAGTGTTTGAACGCTTGTTGTCAAGCCTCGTCTACTTGCATTCTTGCACGCCTGCAACGATCAGCAGCAACACCTGTCCCTGCGTTCCGTCTTAATCCTGCTGTTCTTTCTGTTATGTAATCCTGATAAGTGCACGGCAGTGGTGTGTGTGTGGATTTGACTTGTCACGAGCAGACATTCTCTGGGCATGTGTCACACACACGGGCTATTCTGGCCTTAGGTGTCAGTTATGAAATGAATAATGTAGAGTGTTGGCTCTGTGCTGTTGTATTTGGTACTATTGTTCTCCTTGAGCATTATCCCTAGCAGGTGGCTGTTATTCCTTGGGCTGAGTGTGGCTAGCTTCTAGCGGATGTTGTGCCACAGCAGGTGTCTCTTTCCCATGGTGGATTGCTATTCTTTGCCCACGGTGTTTGTCTTGGCAGGTTCCTATTACTTGCTTAGTGTAGCAGGTGTCATGTATATATGTTGTTTTGGGGGCGGATATCCACACCATAATGCATTGTTGTGGTGCAACAGGTGGTTTGTTCATGGTTTATGGACTGATATTTTTGTCTCTTTATTATCCTTACATAATGAGCATTTTCCGTGTCTTTTTGGTTTATTAGTGGCCAAGGCCACGAAGTGGCAATGCCTTGGCCACTCATTGTTATTGGACTTCATCACTATTATTAGTGGCCAAGGCCACGAAGTGGCAATGCCTTGGCCACTCATTGTTATTGGACTTCATCACTATTATTAGTGGCCAAGGCCACGAAGTGGCAATGCCTTGGCCACTCATTGTTATTGGACTTCATCACTATTATTAGTGGCCAAGGCCACGAAGTGGCAATGCCTTGGCCACTCATTGTTATTGGACTTCATCACTATTATTATTATTATTCCGCCACTTTTTCTCTAGCGGCTAGACCGTGCAGTCGCTTTTTACGAAACTCGGCAGTATGGCAGAGGACTATGCCAAACGGCTAAAACGCGAAGCTCGCAACAATCGGCCAAAGGGTGGCGCTGTAGGAAGCCTTCGAAAGTGCAAACTTTGAACTGGTGTAGCTCATGCCCTGTTTCAGGTACAGCAATGAAACCTGTATACACTTATGCGTCTCCTCATGCCGAACAACTTTTACGCTCTGACTTTTGACCTCTGACCTTTACCTCTCCCACAATTTTGAATTATATGAAAAACAGTCAAAATCTATCTCCTCCTGGGATTTTCGCGTAACGTGCGCAAAACTTTTTTTACATGAACTTTGGACCAACACGGTCATCGCACAGCGGCCGGATTTTCTTTAAAGCGAAACATTATTTTTTAATAATTAACCGTATAATGCAGTTTCATGCAAATTATTCTTCTGCCTCTAAATCATACATGCAAAGTGACACGTTCATGGCAGTATGGCAGAGGACTATGCCAAACGGCTAAAACGCGAAGCTCGCAACAATCGGCCAAAGGGTGGCGCTGTAGGAAGCCTTCGAAAGTGCAAACTTTGAACTGGTGTAGCTCATGCCCTGTTTCAGGTACAGCAATGAAACCTGTATACACGTATGCGTCTCCTCATGCCGAACAACTTTTATGCTCTGACTTTTGACCTCTGACCTTTACCTCTCCCACAATTTTGAATTATATGAAAAACAGTCAAAATCTATCTCCTCCTGGGATTTTCGCGTAACGTGCGCAAAACTTTTTTTACATGAACTTTGGACCAACACGGTCATCCCACAGCGGCCGGATTTTCTTTAAAGCGAAACATTATTTTTTAATAATTCACTCAATGTTGCAGTTTTATGCAAATTATTCTTCTGCCTCTAAATCATACATGCAAAGTGACACGTTCATGGCATTTGGCAAATATGTCGAGGGTTAGTCCAAATATCACTGAAAGCAATCTTACTCCAATTGGCCAAAGGGGGGCGCTATACGAAGCGTTTGAAAACTCAAACTTTAAAGGGGCATAAGTCATGCCTCGTTTTGTTTGAAGACATGCAACTTGCTTACACGCGTGCCTTGACTCAAGCTGAAGACATCTGTGTCTTTGTTAAGTAAGCTCCGCCCTTCGATTTTCCGCCTTTTGGAGCAGTTCGTAAAACACTTAAACTATCTTTTATTCCGGAACTTTCGCGTCACGTGCACAGAACTTTTTTTACATGAACTTTGGACCAATATCTAAAGATCTGTCAGATCGGATTTTTTAAAAATTGAAACATGCTTTTTTAATAATTCTATCAACATTGCAAGTTTTATGCAAATTATTCTTCTGCTTCTAAAACAAACATTTATCTATCTAGGTCGTCCTCAGACGAGCCCTCCATCGTTGTTTCCAGTCATCTCGGTTCTCCATACATCTGGCCAGCTCATTGGTGTTCTGTGTCCCTACGTCTTCCTTGAGTATGTCCACGTATGTTTTTGTGGGACGTCCTCGCGGCCGGTGCCCGTGTGTTGGCTCCCACAGTACCAATTTGCTGGCTGGAAGCTCCTGGTGTCTTTGGCAGTGTAATATTTTTTGGCAAAGTAATATTTTCTCACTGTGCAGAGCTGTGCATAGCTCACATGGTAAGGCCTTTGTCTATCATTCCAGAAGTCCCCTGTTCAAGCCTTACCTCATGCATTTAAAATACATTTTACAACATTTTGCCGTGAAAACCCTGGTACTGCAACTGAACATGGCAACCCGACCAAACATGGCAACCTTCTTAAGCAAGGGTATAAATAGTGGTTGAGTTGAGGCCACTCCCCCCCTCTCAGATTGTTTGAAGCCGCATGGTGCTGGTGGTTGCTGCTACTCACTGCTACATTATGCAGCAGCTGCAGGTCTGTACACTGTTCATTATTCCAACAACTATTCCAATTTCTAACAGTTTCATTCATTATACTTACCCATACTATAATTTGTCTTTTAGATTTACCTCACCTGAACATACCTACCTGATCCACTCGATACACTGGCTGTGTATGATGGAGGAACAATGTGTCACTTGGTAAGCTGACCATGTGCTCTGAAATGTTATGTTGTTTTTGGTTTTGGTATCTAAATGTTAAACGATTTCTTTTGGAATGTAATGCTTGTATGTTAGCTGCAACGTTGATTATTGAATTGATGTATTTTGAGTTTAATGCCAATGCCTAGTTGGGGAGATTAATGGAATTATTTTGTTTCAAGCCTGTAGTGCAGCAGATTATTTGAATTTGTTGTTTTTCTATTCATTTGGCCTTTTTCTTTGATCCAGGCCAGGTTTATTGCCTAGAACTGAATCTGAAAGATGGCGAGCCTGCAGAAAGACTGACACAATCCTGTCTGACCTATGGTTATGGGTAGGAAAAAGCAGCCGCAGTGACACTCATTCCTAGTTTGATTTGATTTTGAAGTAATGACTTTGAGTTTCTTTATAAAGTAATGATGTTTGAGTGCATTCATTTATTCGTTTATTGTTTCAAACCATGCAGGGGAAGCTCAGCCTCACACCTGAAGCCCATCTGACAATCAGCTGACAATCAGTACCAGCTCCCAGATTGCTTCATTGAAGCCAAAGAACGGCAGTGTAAGTGGGTTCATTATTCTGAATTGTGTGGAACGGGCAGATTGAACACCTCTTCTCTAACTTGTGGCTCAACTGTAATTATTCTGAAGCTCACCTCATTTCTCTCTCCCTCCCCCACCTAGGCTGGCTGGGTTCCAACACCCCCCAATTGGAATCCATAGTCTGCTCTGCCCACAGGACAGCAGCCCCATGTGAGCGCCTAAAGTTCCAAGTGTTGACCCCCAGCCGCCTTCCCCTCAACGTTTTTCAATAAAAACAATTTAAGTTTAGTTAAGTCTGACTCTGCTAGCCACTTACAGAAAATAATGCTGCCAAATATTTTGCAATTGCAAATCCTTTGTGTAAATAAACTGAAATTCATACTATTGCATGACTATTTCTTTATCATGTTTCACAAGCATCTGGGTCTACAATGCCAGGGGTGTAAAAGTAACTGAGTACATTTACTCAAATACTATCCTTAGTATAATTTTGAGGTATTTTATACTTCACTTGTATAGTCTTACTTCTAGGCTACTCCAGTAAATGCTCATGCGTTGCATTGCATTGTGAGCTTGTAGATCTGCTATTTTCAAAAAAATTCAAGTTGATGCCAATACCTTCGTACTTTTATTCAGTATTACTATTTATCTCTATATATTCATGTTATTCCTGGCACCGCCCCTGTTATCCTGTTCATATCCTGAAAAAGGCGGGGGCTGAAAAAGCTGTCCTGAAAAACATCATTTGATTTCCTGTTGTCCTTGCATTAAAGTGTCAGTAGTTGGGTTCTGGGTTGCCATGTCTGCTTATAATAAGCAATTTGTGTCTCGTTAAGATTTTTATTTATCCAGCCCCCACCATGCAGTTGTACAGTGAAACCCAAAATTCAAAAATGGCAAAAATAAACTTTGCCAAAAATCTAAAAATGAAGAACTCGGGAACGGGAACAAAAGGCAAAACTCAAGAAAAAGGCAAAAATAACAAACACTGCACTAGGCTATGGGGCCCTTGCAACTCTCACTGAGATTTGTTCATCTCGCTCTGCAGCTATAGACAGAAAATCACACAAATCAGTACACAGTATCTCTACAGTGATGTGATAATGACGGATTTGTCCGATATCATATTCTATCTAATTGGCTAAAATTGAATTCCAAGGTTTGCAGGATTGCTCCTTTTTGAACAAATTGTCTCAAACGCAGCCTGCTATGTGTGTGAGATTTTGCACACACATTCCCACTAGGCCAAGGAACAGATGCCACCCTTCTCACATTGGCCTGTTATAGAGTCACCAGTGGGCCAAAAAAAACACCTGACCTGTTCGGAAGAACACTGCTTCTAGTTTCTCTTTGATGTCTTCTTTGCTTTCCCTTGATGCTTTTGCCTTGGCCACTTTATCGCTGCTTGCAGCTATATTTATTATTATTATTATTCCGCCACTTTTGCTCTAGCGGCTAGACCGTGCAGTCGCTTTTTACGAAACTCGGCAGTATGGCAGAGGACTATGCCAAACGGCTAAAACGCGAAGCTCGCAACAATCGGCCAAAGGGTGGCGCTGTAGGAAGCCTTCGAAAGTGCAAACTTTGAACTGGTGTAGCTCATGCCCTGTTTCAGGTACAGCAATGAAACCTGTATACACTTATGCGTCTCCTCATGCCGAACAACTTTTACGCTCTGACTTTTGACCTCTGACCTTTACCTCTCCCACAATTTTGAATTATATGAAAAACAGTCAAAATCTATCTCCTCCTGGGATTTTCGCGTAACGTGCGCGAAACTTTTTTTACATGAACTTTGGACCAACACGGTCATCGCACAGCGGCCGGATTTTCTTTAAAGCGAAACATTATTTTTTAATAATTAACCGTATAATGCAGTTTCATGCAAATTATTCTTCTGCCTCTAAATCATACATGCAAAGTGACACGTTCATGGCAGTATGGCAGAGGACTATGCCAAACGGCTAAAACGCGAAGCTCGCAACAATCGGCCAAAGGGTGGCGCTGTAGGAAGCCTTCGAAAGTGCAAACTTTGAACTGGTGTAGCTCATGCCCTGTTTCAGGTACAGCAATGAAACCTGTATACACGTATGCGTCTCCTCATGCCGAACAACTTTTACGCTCTGACTTTTGACCTCTGACCTTTACCTCTCCCACAATTTTGAATTATATGAAAAACAGTCAAAATCTATCTCCTCCTGCGATTTTCGCGTAACGTGCGCGAAACTTTTTTTACATGAACTTTGGACCAACACGGTCATCGCACAGCGGCCGGATTTTCTTTAAAGCGAAACATTATTTTTTAATAATTCACTCAATGTTGCAGTTTTATGCAAATTATTCTTCTGCCTCTAAATCATACATGCAAAGTGACACGTTCATGGCATTTGGCAAATATGTAGAGAGTTAGTCCAAATATCACTGAAAGCAATCTTACTCCAATTGGCCAAAGGGGGGCGCTATACGAAGCGTTTGAAAACTCAAACTTTAAAGGGGCATAAGTCATGCCTCGTTTCGTTTAAAGACATGCAACTTGGTTACACACGTGCCTTGACTCAAGCGGAAGACATCCTTGTCTTTGTTAAGTAAGCTTCGTCCATAGATTTTCCGCCATTTTGAGCAGTTTGTAAAACACTTAAACCCGCTTTTATTCCGGAACTTTCGCGTCACGTGCACAGAACTTTTTTTACATGAACTTTGGACCAACATCTAAAGATCTGTCAGATCGGATTTTTTAAAAATTGAAACATGCATTTTTAATAATTTAATCAATATTGCAAGTTGTATGCAAATTATTCTTCTGCCTCTAAAACAAACATTTAAAGTAATATTTTCTCACTGTGCAGAGCTGTGCATAGCTCACCTGGTAAGGCCTTTGTCTATCATTCCAGAAGTCCCCTGTTCAAGCCTTACCTCATGCATTTAAAATACATTTTACAACATTTTGCCGTGAAAACCCTGGTACTGCAACTGAACATGGCAACCCGACCAAACATGGCAACCTTCTTAAGCAAGGGTATAAATAGTGGTTGAGTTGAGGCCACTCCCCCCCTCTCAGATTGTTGGAAGCCGCATGGTGCTGGTGGTTGCTGCTACTCACTGCTACATTATGCAGCAGCTGCAGGTCTGTACACTGTTCATTATTCCAACAACTATTCCAATTTCTAACAGTTTCATTCATTATACTTACCCATACTATAATTTGGCTTTTAGATTTACCTCACCTGACCATACCTACCTGATCCACTCGATACACTGGCTGTGTGTGATGGAGGAACAATGTGACTTGGTAAGCTAACCATGTGCTCTGAAATGTTATGTTGTTTTTGGTTTTGGGATCTAAATGTTAAACGATTTCTTTTGGAATGTAATGCTTGTATGTTAGCTGCAACGTTGATTATTGAATTGATGTATTTTGAGTTTAATGCCAATGCCTAGTTGGGCAGATTAATGGAATTATTTTGTTTCAAGCCTGTAGTGCAGCAGATTATTTGAATTTGTTGTTTTTCTATTCATTTGGCCTTTTTCTTTGATCCAGGCCAGGTTTATTGCCTAGAACTGAATCTGAAAGATGGCGAGCCTGCAGAAAGACTGACACAATCCTGTCTGACCTATGGTTATGGGTAGGAAAAAGCAGCCGCAGTGACACTCATTCCTAGTTTGATTTGATTTTGAAGTAATGACTTTGAGTTTCTTTATAAAGTAATGATGTTTGAGTGCATTCATTTATTCATTTATTGTTTCAAACCATGCAGCGGAAGCTCAGCCTCACACCTGAAGCCCATCTGACAATCAGCTGACAATCAGTACCAGCTCCCAGATTGCTTCATTGAAGCCAAAGAAAGGCAGTGTAAGTGGGTTCATTATTCTGAACTGTGTGGAACGGGCAGATTGAACACCTCTTCTCTACCTTGTGGCTCAACTGTAATTATTCTGAAGCTCACCTCATTTCTCTCTCCCTCCCCCACCTAGGCTGGCTGGGTTCCAACACCCCCCAATTGGAATCCATAGTCTGCTCTGCCCACAGGACAGCAGCCCCATGTGAGCCCCTAAAGTTCCAAGTTTTGACCCCCAGCCGCCTTCCCCTCAACGTTTTTCAATAAAAACAATTTAAGTTTAGTTAAGTCTGACTCTGCTAGCCACTTACAGAAAATAATGCTGCTACAATATTTTGCAATTGCAAATCCTTTGTGTAAATAAACTCAAATTCATACTATTGCATGACTATTTCTTTATCATGTTTCACAAGCATCTGGGTCTACAATGCCAGTGGTGTAAAAGTAACTGAGTACATTTACTCAAATACTATCCTTAGTATAATTTTGAGGTATTTTATACTTCACTTGTATACTCTTACTTCTAGGCTACTCCAGTAAATGCTCATGCGTTGCATTGCATTGTGAGCTTGTAGATCTGCTATTTTAAAAAAATGTCAAGTTGATGCCAATACCTTTGTACTTTCATTCAGTATTATCTCTATATATTCATGTTATTCCTGGCACCGCCCCTGTTATCCTGTTCATATCCTGAAAGAGGCGGAGGCTGAAAAAGACGTACTGAAAAACATAATTTGGTTTCCTGTTGTCCTTGCATTAAAGTGTCAGTAGTTGACGTTCTAGGCTCTGGGCTCTGAATGTACCTGGGTTGCCATGTATGCTTGTGTCTATAAAAATACTATAGTTGCTTATTGGGCATTCTAATATTTTTAAACCAGTGTGTGAAGTTGGCTGATGGCCTAGGCTCTAAAGAACGGCTTAAGAGAGGTGTTTTAAGATTTTCATTTATCCAGCCGCCTCCATGCAATTTTGTAGCCTACAATGAAACCCAAAATTCAAAAATAGCAAAAATAAACTTTGACAAAAATAGAACTCAGGAACAAAAGGCAAAACTCAAGATAAAGGAAAAATAATAAACGCAGCCCATGGATAGGGCCTTGCAGCTCTCTCGCTGTGTGGCGTGCGTGCATGCGTGTGCGTGCAATATCTTTAAGCAGGGTGCATATGTCTATAGGGCACAGGCGGCTAGACCGAGCCTCCAATATGGCCTCCAATATGGGGTCACGTGCACAAGAAAATATGATCACTCGAAAATTTCAGAAATACTCAGATTACATTTACTCAGATTGATTTCACCACAAGCCTCCAAAATATGAAGAAAAAGAAAATCAATAAAATCAAGGCACTCAGCCTACATAGAACTTTTTTTTTTTTAAACAAACATGGTTAACAGATGCTGTGGCTGTCTAGTGTAGTGGTCAGGGCATGTGCCTTTCATGCAGAAGGACGTTGGATAGAATCCCGCTTGGGGTTGATATGAGCTTAAAATCATGACATTTGGTAGACTTTACAGTTATGGTCTTCATGGCTTGGCAAGGCTTACTATGTACATTAGCAAACTGGGTGAATAGTATCACAGTATTTTATGTCTGTTGCATATAGTATTTTGCATACATGTTGTGTAAAGGTCAATTTGTGCTTTTATCTATAACTCCCCCGATTAGTGTAAAACTTTGTATGCACACTTCCCAGAGGCCAAGGAAAAACCTGTGCCCTGCATTTTTCACATCTGCCACCAGAAGGCCGAAAACACATTCTTCGATATTACTCCTTCAGATTTTATCAGAAAATCCCACAAATCAGTACACACAGTATCTCTACAGTGATGTAATCATGACGGATTTGTCCGATATCATCTAATTGGCTAACATTGAATTCCAAGGTTTGCAGGATTGCTCCTTTTTGAACAAAATGTCTCAAATCATGAACGTAGCCTGCTATGCGTGTGAGATTTTGCACACACATTCCCACTAGGCCAAGGAACAGATGCCACCCTTCTCACATTGGCCTGTTATAGCGCCACCAGCGGGTCAACTTTAGCAAAACACATTTTTGGAACAAAATGCCTCCTGCATGCAACGTACGATTGCCGTGAAAGGCCCAAGAACGCATGGCACCCTTTTCACTTTGGCCTATTATAGAGTCACCACTAGGCCAAAAAAACCTACCTGACCTGCCGAAGTCCTGTTCGGAAGAACACTGCTTCTAGTTTTTCTTTGATGTCTTCTTTGCTTTCCCTTGATGCCTTTTTGCTTTCCTGCTATTTATGCCTTGGCCACTTTATCGCTGCTTGCAGCTATATTTATTATTATTATTATTCCGCCACTTTTGCTCTAGCGGCTAGACCGTGCAGTCGCTTTTTACGAAACTCGGCAGTATGGCAGAGGACTATGCCAAACGGCTAAAACGCGAAGCTCGCAACAATCGGCCAAAGGGTGGCGCTGTAGGAAGCCTTCGAAAGTGCAAACTTTGAACTGGTGTAGCTCATGCCCTGTTTCAGGTACAGCAATGAAACCTGTATACACTTATGCGTCTCCTCATGCCGAACAACTTTTACGCTCTGACTTTTGACCTCTGACCTTTACCTCTCTCACAATTTTGAATTATATGCAAAACAGTCAAAATCTATCTCCTCCTGGGATTTTCGCGTAATGTGCGCGAAACTTTTTTTACATGAACTTTGGACCAACACGGTCATCGCACAGCGGCCGGATTTTCTTTAAAGCGAAACATTATTTTTTAATAATTAACCGTATAATGCAGTTTCATGCAAATTATTCTTCTGCCTCTAAATCATACATGCAAAGTGACACGTTCATGGCAGTATGGCAGAGGACTATGCCAAACGGCTAAAACGCGAAGCTCGCAACAATCGGCCAAAGGGTGGCGCTGTAGGAAGCCTTCGAAAGTGCAAACTTTGAACTGGTGTAGCTCATGCCCTGTTTCAGGTACAGCAATGAAACCTGTATACACGTATGCGTCTCCTCATGCCGAACAACTTTTACGCTCTGACTTTTGACCTCTGACCTTTACCTCTCCCACAATTTTGAATTATATGAAAAACAGTCAAAATCTATCTCCTCCTGGGATTTTCGCGTAACGTGCGCAAAACCTTTTTTACATGAACTTTGGACCAACACGGTCATCGCACAGCGGCCGGATTTTCTTTAAAGCGAAACATTATTTTTTAATAATTCACTCAATGTTGCAGTTTTATGCAAATTATTCTTCTGCCTCTAAATCATACATGCAAAGTGACACGTTCATGGCATTTGGCAAATATGTCGAGGGTTAGTCCAAATATCACTGAAAGCAATCTTACTCCAATTGGCCAAAGGGGGGCGCTATACGAAGCGTTTGAAAACTCAAACTTTAAAGGGGCATAAGTCATGCCTCGTTTTGTTTGAAGACATGCAACTTGCTTACACGCGTGCCTTGACTCAAGCTGAAGACATCTGTGTCTTTGTTAAGTAAGCTCCGCCCTTCGATTTTCCGCCTTTTGGAGCAGTTCGTAAAACACTTAAACCATCTTTTATTCCGGAACTTTCGCGTCACGTGCACAGAACTTTTTTTACATGAACTTTGGACCAATATCTAAAGATCTGTCAGATCGGATTTTTTAAAAATTGAAACATGCTTTTTTAATAATTCTATCAACATTGCAAGTTTTATGCAAATTATTCTTCTGCTTCTAAAACAAACATTTAAAGTAATATTTTCTCACTGTGCAGAGCTGTGCATAGCTCACATGGTAAGGCCTTTGTCTATCATTCCAGATATCCCCTGTTCAAGCCTTACCTCATGCATTTAAAATACATTTTACAACATTTTGCCGTGAAAACCCTGGTACTGCAACTGAACATGGCAACCCGACCAAACATGGCAACCTTCTTAAGCAAGGGTATAAATAGTGGTTGAGTTGAGGCCACTCCCCCCCTCTCAGATTGTTTGAAGCCGCATGGTGCTGGTGGTTGCTGCTACTCACTGCTACATTATGCAGCAGCTGCAGGTCTGTACACTGTTCATTATTCCAACAACTATTCCAATTTCTAACAGTTTCATTCATTATACTTACCCATACTATAATTTGTCTTTTAGATTTACCTCACCTGAACATACCTACCTGATCCACTCGATACACTGGCTGTGTATGATGGAGGAACAATGTGTCACTTGGTAAGCTGACCATGTGCTCTGAAATGTTATGTTGTTTTTGGTTTTGGTATCTAAATGTTAAACGATTTCTTTTGGAATGTAATGCTTGTATGTTAGCTGCAACGTTGATTATTGAATTGATGTATTTTGAGTTTAATGCCAATGCCTAGTTGGGGAGATTAATGGAATTATTTTGTTTCAAGCCTGTAGTGCAGCAGATTATTTGAATTTGTTGTTTTTCTATTCATTTGGCCTTTTTCTTTGATCCAGGCCAGGTTTATTGCCTAGAACTGAATCTGAAAGATGGCGAGCCTGCAGAAAGACTGACACAATCCTGTCTGACCTATGGTTATGGGTAGGAAAAAGCAGCCGCAGTGACACTCATTCCTAGTTTGATTTGATTTTGAAGTAATGACTTTGAGTTTCTTTATAAAGTAATGATGTTTGAGTGCATTCATTTATTCGTTTATTGTTTCAAACCATGCAGGGGAAGCTCAGCCTCACACCTGAAGCCCATCTGACAATCAGCTGACAATCAGTACCAGCTCCCAGATTGCTTCATTGAAGCCAAAGAACGGCAGTGTAAGTGGGTTCATTATTCTGAATTGTGTGGAACGGGCAGATTGAACACCTCTTCTCTAACTTGTGGCTCAACTGTAATTATTCTGAAGCTCACCTCATTTCTCTCTCCCTCCCCCACCTAGGCTGGCTGGGTTCCAACACCCCCCAATTGGAATCCATAGTCTGCTCTGCCCACAGGACGGCAGCCCCATGTGAGCGTCTAAAGTTCCAAGTTTTGACCCCCAGCCGCCTTCCCCTCAACGTTTTTCAATAAAAACAATTTAAGTTTAGTTAAGTCTGACTCTGCTAGCCACTTACAGAAAATAATGCTGCCAAATATTTTGCAATTGCAAATCCTTTGTGTAAATAAACTGAAATTCATACTATTGCATGACTATTTCTTTATCATGTTTCACAAGCATCTGGGTCTACAATGCCAGGGGTGTAAAAGTAACTGAGTACATTTACTCAAATACTATCCTTAGTATAATTTTGAGGTATTTTATACTTCACTTGTATAGTCTTACTTCTAGGCTACTCCAGTAAATGCTCATGCGTTGCATTGCATTGTGAGCTTGTAGATCTGCTATTTTCAAAAAAATTCAAGTTGATGCCAATACCTTCGTACTTTTATTCAGTATTACTATTTATCTCTATATATTCATGTTATTCCTGGCACCGCCCCTGTTATCCTGTTCATATCCTGAAAAAGGCGGGGGCTGAAAAAGCTGTCCTGAAAAACATCATTTGATTTCCTGTTGTCCTTGCATTAAAGTGTCAGTAGTTGGGTTCTGGGTTGCCATGTCTGCTTATAATAAGCAATTTGTGTCTCGTTAAGATTTTTATTTATCCAGCCCCCACCATGCAGTTGTACAGTGAAACCCAAAATTCAAAAATGGCAAAAATAAACTTTGCCAAAAATCTAAAAATGAAGAACTCGGGAACGGGAACAAAAGGCAAAACTCAAGAAAAAGGCAAAAATAACAAACACTGCACTAGGCTATGGGGCCCTTGCAACTCTCACTGAGATTTGTTCATCTCGCTCTGCAGCTATAGACAGAAAATCACACAAATCAGTACACAGTATCTCTACAGTGATGTGATCATGACGGATTTGTCCGATATCATATTCTATCTAATTGGCTAAAATTGAATTCCAAGGTTTGCAGGATTGCTCCTTTTTGAACAAATTGTCTCAAACGCAGCCTGCTATGTGTGTGAGATTTTGCACACACATTCCCACTAGGCCAAGGAACAGATGCCACCCTTCTCACATTGGCCTGTTATAGAGTCACCAGTGGGCCAAAAAAAACACCTGACCTGTTCGGAAGAACACTGCTTCTAGTTTCTCTTTGATGTCTTCTTTGCTTTCCCTTGATGCTTTTGCCTTGGCCACTTTATCGCTGCTTGCAGCTATATTTATTATTATTATTATTCCGCCACTTTTGCTCTAGCGGCTAGACCGTGCAGTCGCTTTTTACGAAACTCGGCAGTATGGCAGAGGACTATGCCAAACGGCTAAAACGCGAAGCTCGCAACAATCGGCCAAAGGGTGGCGCTGTAGGAAGCCTTCGAAAGTGCAAACTTTGAACTGGTGTAGCTCTTGCCCTGTTTCAGGTACAGCAATGAAACCTGTATACACTTATGCGTCTCCTCATGCCGAACAACTTTTACGCTCTGACTTTTGACCTCTGACCTTTACCTCTCCCACAATTTTGAATTATATGAAAAACAGTCAAAATCTATCTCCTCCTGGGATTTTCGCGTAACGTGCGCAAAACTTTTTTTACATGAACTTTGGACCAACACGGTCATCGCACAGCGGCCGGATTTTCTTTAAAGCGAAACATTATTTTTTAATAATTAACCGTATAATGCAGTTTCATGCAAATTATTCTTCTGCCTCTAAATCATACATGCAAAGTGACACGTTCATGGCAGTATGGCAGAGGACTATGCCAAACGGCTAAAACGCGAAGCTCGCAACAATCGGCCAAAGGGTGGCGCTGTAGGAAGCCTTCGAAAGTGCAAACTTTGAACTGGTGTAGCTCATGCCCTGTTTCAGGTACAGCAATGAAACCTGTATACACGTATGCGTCTCCTCATGCCGAACAACTTTTACGCTCTGACTTTTGACCTCTGACCTTTACCTCTCCCACAATTTTGAATTATATGAAAAACAGTCAAAATCTATCTCCTCCTGGGATTTTCGCGTAACGTGCGCAAAACTTTTTTTACATGAACTTTGGACCAACACGGTCATCGCACAGCAGCCGGATTTTCTTTAAAGCGAAACATTATTTTTTAATAATTCACTCAATGTTGCAGTTTTATGCAAATTATTCTTCTGCCTCTAAATCATACATGCAAAGTGACACGTTCATGGCATTTGGCAAATATGTCGAGGGTTAGTCCAAATATCACTGAAAGCAATCTTACTCCAATTGGCCAAAGGGGGGCGCTATACGAAGCGTTTGAAAACTCAAACTTTAAAGGGGCATAAGTCATGCCTCGTTTTGTTTGAAGACATGCAACTTGCTTACACGCGTGCCTTGACTCAAGCTGAAGACATCTGTGTCTTTGTTAAGTAAGCTCCGCCCTTCGATTTTCCGCCTTTTGGAGCAGTTCGTAAAACACTTAAACCATCTTTTATTCCGGAACTTTCGCGTCACGTGCACAGAACTTTTTTTACATGAACTTTGGACCAATATCTAAAGATCTGTCAGATCGGATTTTTTAAAAATTGAAACATGCTTTTTTAATAATTCTATCAACATTGCAAGTTTTATGCAAATTATTCTTCTGCTTCTAAAACAAACATTTAAAGTAATATTTTCTCACTGTGCAGAGCTGTGCATAGCTCACATGGTAAGGCCTTTGTCTATCATTCCAGAAGTCCCCTGTTCAAGCCTTACCTCATGCATTTAAAATACATTTTACAACATTTTGCCGTGAAAACCCTGGTACTGCAACTGAACATGGCAACCCGACCAAACATGGCAACCTTCTTAAGCAAGGGTATAAATAGTGGTTGAGTTGAGGCCACTCCCCCCCTCTCAGATTGTTTGAAGCCGCATGGTGCTGGTGGTTGCTGCTACTCACTGCTACATTATGCAGCAGCTGCAGGTCTGTACACTGTTCATTATTCCAACAACTATTCCAATTTCTAACAGTTTCATTCATTATACTTACCCATACTATAATTTGTCTTTTAGATTTACCTCACCTGAACATACCTACCTGATCCACTCGATACACTGGCTGTGTATGATGGAGGAACAATGTGTCACTTGGTAAGCTGACCATGTGCTCTGAAATGTTATGTTGTTTTTGGTTTTGGTATCTAAATGTTAAACGATTTCTTTTGGAATGTAATGCTTGTATGTTAGCTGCAACGTTGATTATTGAATTGATGTATTTTGAGTTTAATGCCAATGCCTAGTTGGGGAGATTAATGGAATTATTTTGTTTCAAGCCTGTAGTGCAGCAGATTATTTGAATTTGTTGTTTTTCTATTCATTTGGCCTTTTTCTTTGATCCAGGCCAGGTTTATTGCCTAGAACTGAATCTGAAAGATGGCGAGCCTGCAGAAAGACTGACACAATCCTGTCTGACCTATGGTTATGGGTAGGAAAAAGCAGCCGCAGTGACACTCATTCCTAGTTTGATTTGATTTTGAAGTAATGACTTTGAGTTTCTTTATAAAGTAATGATGTTTGAGTGCATTCATTTATTCGTTTATTGTTTCAAACCATGCAGGGGAAGCTCAGCCTCACACCTGAAGCCCATCTGACAATCAGCTGACAATCAGTACCAGCTCCCAGATTGCTTCATTGAAGCCAAAGAACGGCAGTGTAAGTGGGTTCATTATTCTGAATTGTGTGGAACGGGCAGATTGAACACCTCTTCTCTAACTTGTGGCTCAACTGTAATTATTCTGAAGCTCACCTCATTTCTCTCTCCCTCCCCCACCTAGGCTGGCTGGGTTCCAACACCCCCCAATTGGAATCCATAGTCTGCTCTGCCCACAGGACGGCAGCCCCATGTGAGCGTCTAAAGTTCCAAGTTTTGACCCCCAGCCGCCTTCCCCTCAACGTTTTTCAATAAAAACAATTTAAGTTTAGTTAAGTCTGACTCTGCTAGCCACTTACAGAAAATAATGCTGCCAAATATTTTGCAATTGCAAATCCTTTGTGTAAATAAACTGAAATTCATACTATTGCATGACTATTTCTTTATCATGTTTCACAAGCATCTGGGTCTACAATGCCAGGGGTGTAAAAGTAACTGAGTACATTTACGCAAATACTATCCTTAGTATAATTTTGAGGTATTTTATACTTCACTTGTATAGTCTTACTTCTAGGCTACTCCAGTAAATGCTCATGCGTTGCATTGCATTGTGAGCTTGTAGATCTGCTATTTTCAAAAAAATTCAAGTTGATGCCAATACCTTCGTACTTTTATTCAGTATTACTATTTATCTCTATATATTCATGTTATTCCTGGCACCGCCCCTGTTATCCTGTTCATATCCTGAAAAAGGCGGGGGCTGAAAAAGCTGTCCTGAAAAACATCATTTGATTTCCTGTTGTCCTTGCATTAAAGTGTCAGTAGTTGGGTTCTGGGTTGCCATGTCTGCTTATAATAAGCAATTTGTGTCTCGTTAAGATTTTTATTTATCCAGCCCCCACCATGCAGTTGTACAGTGAAACCCAAAATTCAAAAATGGCAAAAATAAACTTTGCCAAAAATCTAAAAATGAAGAACTCGGGAACGGGAACAAAAGGCAAAACTCAAGAAAAAGGCAAAAATAACAAACACTGCACTAGGCTATGGGGCCCTTGCAACTCTCACTGAGATTTGTTCATCTCGCTCTGCAGCTATAGACAGAAAATCACACAAATCAGTACACAGTATCTCTACAGTGATGTGATCATGACGGATTTGTCCGATATCATATTCTATCTAATTGGCTAAAATTGAATTCCAAGGTTTGCAGGATTGCTCCTTTTTGAACAAATTGTCTCAAACGCAGCCTGCTATGTGTGTGAGATTTTGCACACACATTCCCACTAGGCCAAGGAACAGATGCCACCCTTCTCACATTGGCCTGTTATAGAGTCACCAGTGGGCCAAAAAAAACACCTGACCTGTTCGGAAGAACACTGCTTCTAGTTTCTCTTTGATGTCTTCTTTGCTTTCCCTTGATGCTTTTGCCTTGGCCACTTTATCGCTGCTTGCAGCTATATTTGTTATTATTATTAGTCTGTCACTGGCCCTCCAGGGGACACTATAGTTTTGCTCTCCACTCCATCCATGCATCGTTCTGTTCTTCTGACATCCAAAGGCCAATGGTGACCAGACTTGTCCTATGGTCATATCTGGGGAAGGCAGTGTGTCGTATAACAAAAGCAGGCCAACGTGGCCTTAAAAAACCCAATCAAAATCACAGCTTCATCTGGTGGTGGACTATGGTTTACCCTGCAATAGATTGTCATGTTATTATTATGAATGTATTCATTCATTCATACAGAAGTAGTACTTGTAGAAATTGTAATTTTTCTAGTTATTGATTGTATTCCCCCTGGGTATATCGTATAGACATTCCACAGATCTTAAGTTATGCAACTGGCATTTTAGCCTGCCTGTTGTGCGAGTCACTATTTTTAGCGGTCCGCGACCACAGAGGATGTGCCAAGTCCGAGAGGTGGGTGGAGGCCTGACCGACTCTGACCCCTGTCCGCCCTCCGCTGAAAGTTACAGTCGGAAACAACAGATCAATCACCTTCAGCTGTGAGCGTTTCCACCAGCGACAGCAGAGAGAAAAGTCCCTGAGGGCCTCCACCGGTATACAAGTCAAAAATTGTTGACCGTCTGTTAAATTTAGCACCGGAGTGTTTTACATGTTATATGCCGTGGCGAAGGCAGCCTCTGACCCAAAGCAACCCTCAGCATCTCCGTCTATGGAGGGCATTCCGTAACGGGACGACCTTTGACCCGTTGTTTGGATCTGTATTCTGTCTCCGAGGCAACAGCGCCCCAAAACAAACCTCCTGCCATCTCTGTTGCCATCTTCTGTCACCGTCGGACGGAGGATGTTGTAACAAGGTGTTAGGATTCCAACCGCCTGGTCTGCCATGTCTGGATTCATAAGGTGTTAGTGGAGATGGACTCGCTGTTTCATTTGCACAGAAAGGCATTGTTTTGTCTCTTGTGAATTACAGAGTGAAGTCCTCAGAGCTAATTTATCCATTTGTACATCTAAGAGTGGACAAAGTAGTTAAAATCAGAGTAAAATATTATTCATTCAGTCATTTATCTGTCTATATTGGGGACAATAGCAATGCTGTGGTGTGCGTGCTAAGGTCACTTGCAAATCTCTGCTCTGTCCTTCCTTTCTGGGTTCCGTTTTGGCAACCTCACAGTCCCCAAACATCCTCTATCACAACCCCACCTTTTCTAGAAAGGACAGATACTTTACTACTTTCACATGGGTGTTGCTGTTGTCCATGCACTGTAAGATCCTCTCAAAGTGTTCAAACTCTTGAGAGTGTTCAAATTCAACCAAAATGGACCTTTTACAGAGCCATTTGGTTCCATTTGCACACTCTCAGAGTTAGTTGTCCGTAAATGTCCATCTGGTTTTCATTTGTATGCTCAGAGATTACAAATTGGATAAATTAACACTGAGGATTTTACTGTGTAATTTCCATATCCTTTGTTTGTATTTTACACACACACACACACGCACGCACACACACGCATGCGCACGTGCACACACACACGCACGCACGCACGCACGCACGCACGCACGCACGCACGCACGCACGCACGCACGCACACACACACACACTCACACACCGTCGTCATTTAGTCATTTATCAAGCCTGTGCGTTGCTATCATAATTATGTTTACCTCCTCGTTCCACCCACATATTCGGTTTAAAGGCTGAAGTGGAGGCCTTAATGACTCAATGAGCTATGAAGCCCAACCACCATTCAAGTGGAACAGGGGGTGCCAGTTGCCAACCTTGTCCCCGGTCACGGCCGAGCTGGTGGCCTCTCTCTCTGTCTCTGTGTGGTGTGATTGTCCACAAGGTCACCCCTCTGCAGAGTACAGCTGCAGGCCAGGGGACAAACAGAGACCAGCAGTTCTTGTGAAAAAAAGAGAAAAAAAAGAGAGGGATGAGGAAAAAAAAGA
>NC_137812.1:39551580-39554080 GCF_963921795.1 Nannobrachium achirus | reverse complement strand
CCTGTGGAGGGAGCAGAGAAGGAGGGAGACATGTGAATATTTAGGCTGGTTGAAGACCAATCGTGCTGCAGCATTTTGGATCAGTTGGAGAGTGCACATGCCGGGAGGCCAGTGAGGAGGCCAGTGGTCGAGTTTTGATATGACTGATGTCTGGATGAGTAGCTGGGCTGACTCTTGGGTGAGGAAGGGTCTGATCCTACGGAAGTTATAGAGTGTGAACCTACAGGATCGGGTGACTGACTGATGCATGTGTGCCTTGAATGAGAGCTGACTGTCCAGGACGACACCAAGCTTAGCAGTTGGAACCAAAGTCACCAGGGCGTTGTCTATGGAAATAGTGAGATACTGCATGGGGCAGGACTTAGATGGGAAGAAGAGAAGCTCTGTCTTGTCTGGGTTCAGCTTGAGGTGGTGGGCTGACATCCACTGTGAGATGCATTGAACCTCACATGATGGCAAAAGGAGGACAGCGATACTTCCTCATGAGCACCAGAGCTGCCTAACATTCATTTACAACACTCACAGTGTAGTCCAAAGTAAACGCCTGTTTAAAAATGCAGCTGAAGAATGTTTTCCCGGCGAAGAGATTTGGTGTAGAAGAAAACAAGAGAGAAAGATGGAGAAATATAGCACACACGTTGGGGCCTTTTCCACCAAAAGAACCTTGGTTCAAGAACCAGTGCCGTTCAACATTCTTGGAACCTTGGTTCGTTCTTACAGACTGGCCGTGAACCTGGCTTGCGTTTCCACCAGATTGAACCAGAGGAACCAAGGATTTTGTGGTTCCCGTTCCAAACTAACTTCTACGGTTCGAAACCAACTCGGTTCTCGGTGGAAAAGCTCACCTCTGGTTTTTTGATTGATTGATTATTTTTTTATTTTACGTAGGAAGCCCTCTGTATTTTATTCATCCCATAGTCAGGAGAAAGAACCCGAACCGGTTCTTTGCCGGTCGAAAAGCACCCGTTGTATCTCATATTATGTCAATGCATGTTAGAGAGGTCTAGCTGACGCCACTGGGTGTTTCTGCGGGCCACTGTCTCTCTCTCACACATCATGTGAGTGTGTGCATGCATAATGTGTGGGCAAGCATGCAGGCCAGAACTCTATCTCTAGCTCTAGCTCTATTCTTTTTTGTGATTTAATACTTAATGGCCTGAGAAGTCAGGCAATCAATTCCTGGGTCTGCATGGCTAGCCAGATGCTTTAAAAAATGCTGTTAGAGGCCGCTGTAGGCAAAGCTACTATACATGTATATGAAGCTAAATGCTCAACTAACATACAGTAAGTTAGTTCTAGTGGTGACTTATTTGTGGTAGTCTGTGAGTAAGTGCCAATGAGTAAACTGATTTTAAATTGATCACAGCATGGGACCAGCTTAAATACTCTAATTAGACCTGAGAGGAAAGAGAAATTAACACAGGAGAAGAGAGAAAGAAGTATAGATTATATAAAATGGGCAGTGATAGAGGTCTACAGACACATGAACCTCTTTTTGCATACAGAAGTTGTTGTTCACTAATGGAAAGAGTGTATAAATTAGGCTAAAATAAAGGCGCCTTCGTCTTCTTCCCTGTTCATCGTCTTCTCTTCCCTCTTCATTTCTCTATCCATGGTCTGTTCCCTCTTCATCTTCACCTCCCTATCCATGGTCTATTCTATGGATTAAAACAGGTCAGGGTTTAGAGATTGAGTCTGGAACCTGGGGTTAAAAGTCAGATGGCAAGAAAGACCCTTGCATTCCAACTGACCACTGCACTGCACACGCGCGCGCGCGCGCGCGCACACACACACACACACACACACACACACACACACACACACACACACACACACACACACACACACACACACACACACACACACACACACACACACACACACACACACATACCCATGTCTATACTTCTATACTGAATACTGATACAACAGCATTTTCTAAAATGCATAGCAGGACCAAAGATGGAGATGAATTGTGTTTTGATGTGTGAGTTTTCTATAAATGTCTGCTGATTATACTGTACCTCCATGAGCCTTGAATCAACATGGCTTCATTAAAGCACCAGCTAATAATGTGATATTTCTTCAGAAGTCTCTGGGGTTCTTTATCTGTTATGGCCCTGGATTTAGACATTTGCACACTGGAAAACTATGTGAATGGTCTTGGTTCTCCCACTGTATGTGTGTGTGACGTGTGTGTGTGCGTGCATGTGTGTGTGCATGTATATGTCGGAGACTCTGTGTGTGCACTGTGTGTGGTAATGTGTGAGTGTATCTATTTGTTGTGTTTTGGTGTTTATCACTTTGTGTTTATCAGATTCCAGTCTCTTGGAATAACAGTGTGTGGTATCATTGAGCTTTACACAAAAACACATGTGCTCATTGGGCTGCTGATATAGGCCAGGGTTTAGCTGCGTCACATTCTTTAGGTCAACTGAAGTCTGGACACGCACACACACACACGCACACACACACACACACACACACACACACACACACA